>NW_006924259.1:14584-16320 GCF_000298275.1 Orycteropus afer afer
GGAGATGACTCAATGGTACTTAATGACAACAACCTACAAAAGACAACCAATAGGAATAAACTTTGATATCTCAGCAGAAACAATGCAAGCAAGAAGGCAATGTGATGGTATGTACAAAATCCTGAAAGAGAAAAATTTCCAACCAAGAATTATATACCTGGCAAAATTGCCCCTCAAAGATGATGGTGAAATTAGGAGATTTCCAGATAAACAGCAATTAAGGGAATTTGTTTAAACCAGACCAACCTTACAAGAGATACTAAAGGGAATCCTTTGAACAGAGAACCAAAAATAGCAAACAACAACTGGCCAATAATACCAGAAATCAAGACAGCTATGGAAATATCCAAAGGAAAATACCCTTACAAATTGTAAACAGGGAAACAGTGATATAAATTTGCAAATGAGGACAACTACAAACCAAAAAAGGGGAAAAAATAGTCTAGTTACAGAACTTCTAAATGGTGAGGAAGTCAGGAGAATTTCAAGATGGAATGGACTGTTGTAAACTTGGGGAGAAAATCATAAATCACAGGGTAACCTTAAAGAAAAATAATAAACCTTACACAGCAATAAAAAAGAGGATAAGCACAAATATTTGGCAAATACTAAAACAATAGCAACATAGGAAATGATAACATGATTTATAAACATAATGAGCTCAACCCAGAAAATTATATGGAAAAGAAAATGGGAACACCATGGAAAAACACATAACAAAATGACAGCTACCATTCATACTTGTCAATAATTACACTGACTATTAATGGGTTAAATGCATCACTCAAGAGATGGAGAGTTGTAGACTAGACAAGAAAATAAAACCCATCAATATGCTGTCTTCAAGAGACAAAAGTTAGAGACAAAGACACAAATAGACTAAAAACAAAAGGTTGGAAAAAGATATATCAAGCGAATGGCAACCAAAACAGAGTAGGAGTGGAATTATTAATTTCTGATCAAATTGACGTTAAGACAAAAACCACCATATGACACAAGGAAGGATAGTATATATTAATTAGAGAATCAATTGAACAAGAAGATATAACCATAATAAA
Source organism: Orycteropus afer afer (assembly GCF_000298275.1). Taxonomy (NCBI): domain Eukaryota; kingdom Metazoa; phylum Chordata; class Mammalia; order Tubulidentata; family Orycteropodidae; genus Orycteropus; species Orycteropus afer. The sequence continues at coordinate 15,643 of NW_006924259.1, forward strand.
TATCTATGGACCAAATGAAAGATCCCCAAAATACATAAATCAGACTTTAAAAGAGTTGAAAAGGCAAATAGGTGACTCCACAGTCATAGTGGGAAAATTTAACACATCACTTTCAATAAAAGATAGAGCAATTGGAAAGAAATTCTGGATGAGGAGAGACCCACCGTTGCATCTAGATGGCTCCTTGCAAGCTTTTAAGATACCAGTCACCACTCGCCAAAGTAGGAGGTGGAACAAGGTTTTGTGTAGTATATATTATGGCAATTGGGCTTGTTGTCCCCTGAGCCCACAGGTTCAACTACTCACTCCCATTGGGTAGCTGACTGTTACCAAGAAGTGACTAAAACCTTGCCCCTTGTCAGCTCTACTATATACCTGGAAATTCAGATCATACAAATAAACTTATGGGACCACTTTCTAACCATCATATACCTGGTCTTGGGTACACAGCCCACTTCATAGACAGACCTACTAGTTCAGCCTGTCCATCCATTTATCCACTCATATATCCATGTTTGCCTTCACTGACAATGCAGTACTCTATGTGCAAAAGGGTTCATCTCTGTTGTCTGTACCTCTCAAGTACCTCTCTATGTTTTTCTTTCTCAATACTACCATGTTGATCACTCACATTTGGTACATTGCCCTTCTCTTCACCCAAATCAATATTTATCACCA
>NW_006924260.1:0-3464 GCF_000298275.1 Orycteropus afer afer
AAAAAAAAAAAAAACCTCACTGCCATTGAGTCAATTCCAACTGATAGCAACTGCCTTTGGGTTTCCCAGGCATTAAATCTTCATGGAAGCAGATTGCCCAGTCTTCTATTCATACAGTGGCTGGTGGGTTTGAACCACCAACCCACTGGTTAGCTGTCAAATGCCTTAGGCACTGTGCCATCAGGGATCCTTATACTCTTCAAAGTGACATTGTATTATGGTGGAGTTTTAATGTACTGAAACCATGAATTCAGGTATTGTTTATCATTTTAATGTCTAAGATTAGCATTTATTTAGAAGGGGCAGCTGGGTGACACAAGCAGTTAAGTGTGTGACTATCAGCCAAAAGGTTAGTGGTTCAAACCAACCCAGAAGCACAACAGAAATAAGGCCTGGTAATCTGCTTCCAAAAGGTCACAGACTTGAAAACCCTATAGAGCAGTTCCACTCTGCACACATGAAGTCACCATGAGTTGGAATCAACTCAGTGACAACCAACAACAACAGCATAGAATTCAGAAACCTTGGTGGTGCCAGAGGTTTGCAGTTGACTGATAACAAAAAGGTTGGCAATTCTAACTCACCCAGCTGCTCCTCAGGAGACAAGTTCTGGAGATCTGTTTCCATAAAGATTACAGCCGAGAAATCCCTATGAAGTAGTTCTACTCTGTAACATACAAGTTAAAACAACAAGATAGAATTACAGCTAACACAATTCATAATTAAATCAGATTGCATTTTAACTTTTAAAAGTATAGAGAAATATTTCATTTTCTGCTTTTCAAATTAAAAAAAGCAAATAAACAATATCAAAATAAATTCCTAGACCAAAGACTAAACTTAACCAAAGACTTAAGCCAGTTTTGTTTGCTCACATTTGTCACTAGTCTAGTGTCTTAATTACACTAATGATGAATACAAATTATTCTTCTTCTAAGAATTACTCTTTTTCAGTTGTGAGTAATTACTGTGTTTGACATAAATGTGTATATATCAGGTATTCAAAAAAACTCACTGCCTTCGAGTCAGATCCGACTCATAGCGACCCCTCCTTGGGTTTCTGAGGTGGTATCTGTATAGTAGATTACCCAATCTTCCTTCCAAGGAGTAGCTGTTGGGTTTGAACTGTCAGCCTTATTTATTAGATATTATAGATGCCTTTTACAGAATGGCATAAGACTTTGTTTTTAATAAAATGACTAATATAAATCCTAGAAAATACAGGAAACTAGGATAGCACAATAGAAAGAGATAGCAGAAAGAATACTGACAATGATCTAACATTGAAAGCAAAAAGCAAAAGTATTTTTTTAAATGTTTCCTTTGTAGTAATATTCAGATCTCCATATAACAACAACAATAATTGTGTCTTTTGTTCTACAAAACTTCAACACAATTCTAAAGCTTTCAAGAGGGCAAAAAGACACACTTTGGAAGGATTATAGCAAGACTTTAGCCATATTATTTTGTAATTTTTAATCTCTTAATCTTTGTGAATTAGCTCTTTGATGACTTTTGGACAAGTGGAAATGGTATTTCTAAATTTTGAATATCTCTTCTTTATGATGCTGAAAGTAATTTATCAGACTAAGGGTCTTGGAAATTATGTGTGCCTTAACTAGGTTTTGAGATTAAACTATGAAATAGGCCCAGAAGTATATAAAGATAGTGCAATTCTATTTGCAGTGTCAGTGTTTCAATATTTTATGAAATTAGCAAAGCTTTATTGTATTTTCTGCCTGGGTACTCAATTGAATAAAAGACATAATAAATAAGGATTCAAACGCAGAATTTTGTTGAGGGGAATAATAAATTAGAAACAGTAATGCAAGCACACTCATATATATTTTATGAATTCTATGCATTCTATATTTGAAAGTTTGTCAAGATATGCTTTGGTTGTAAAATATAGATTAACATTGAAAGTTTTAACAATTTTGTCTGTTTACATACTTATTCCTTCACATGCATAAATATAAAATATTCTGCCAAATGCACATGTCAAGATATTCTCCCTCATTATAATAAATGAATAGTAAAGAGAATTAAAAAATATTTCCTAAGTTAGAGAAACAGTATTGCTTTCTTTAACTCTGGGCTTCTTGTATTTTGAAGCAAATTTATCACACATATTCTTCATCTCAGTTTGGAAGAGTGGATTGAAATTATTTTTGACAGGCTTGACATTTTAGGTAAAGGAGGAAATGGGAATGGAACAGCCCTTTTCCATGTTGCTCAAATTCCATATCTATGAGATTATAGGAAGCAATGTCAGAGCCTGGCTATAAAGACTGGAGAGGTGCTTATGACTTAGGAGAAATAAAATACCTCTTGGTACCCCGATGCACACAGACGGCTTTGACATGCTCAACAATGATTTTGTAAGCCAGCTCAGCTTCCAATGGGTATATAGAACAGGTTGATGCTTAAATTTCCAAAGTTTGTGAAATCTTCACAGGGAAAGAAAATGTGGTTTCCTGAGCTTTGGCTGATCTCCAAAGACCGGAATGGGAAAATCCCATGAAGCCAGGTCTGTATGCAGAGTTATGCATCAGATGCTCAGACTGCTAATGCCAGTGTTCATATTTTTAAGGATGCTCAAATAGTACTGCCTAGGTCACCTCCCCCTGAGTGGCTCAGGACAACTTTGCTGCTGGGTATGTGCAATGGGAATTGAACTTTTTGGTAAATATTCTACTATCTTCTCTCTTGGCAATTTCAGTCATTTTGATTACTTAAATGAGAGTCACTGTTGCAAAAGTTTTTTGCAACATGACCCTCCTCACATTCAGCATTGTTTTTCAGCATTGTTTTCCCTCTGAGGAAATGTATGCAAATGGAATATTACCACAAGTGAAATAAAAATCCTGGTCAGGTAAATCCAATATAAAAGGAAGCAAATCACAATTCATGTGACAAATTGCCAAGCTTTCCATAAATGCCTTTGGTGTCCATTAATGTCCATGCTCTGCCCTACAGTTTCCCATGCTAGAATAATCTTTCACAGACTTGATTGCATCTGCAGTGTACTTATGTAAAATCTAAAGGCATTAATAGAGAGTGGTAGACATGTGGTTGTCATCATCATCATCAACACATTTTGAACACTTGTTATATGCCTGTTACTTAAATATTTTACCTCATTTGATCATCACAGAATGTCTATGATGTTTTGGTAAGAATCGTTATCCACATATGTAGATGAGGAAGATTAAATAATTTACCCAGTGTCATATAACAGTAAGAACATGCTAGAATTCAATCCCAGCTCTGTTTGTTCCTAAATGAATACTCATCAGGATACATAGTAGTAGGTTCTTGACCAAATATATTGATGCTGATACATGTCTTGTTGTCACTGTCAATTGCTGTAGTGTTGGCGCCAACTAATGGTGACGTTGCATATAACAAGACATTGCCTGGTCCTGGCGCTTCAAACCCACCAGCCACTCCTCGGAAGGAAG
>NW_006924260.1:4369-6650 GCF_000298275.1 Orycteropus afer afer
TTTTTTTTTTTCCCCCCCCAATGATTTTGAGTTTTGTTCCACAATGTTCTCCATCTCTACCCAGGATCTTCTACATAGATCCCCCTCTGAGTGGTTGACAGTGGTAGCTGGGAACCATCTAGTTCTTCTGGTCTCATAGTTGTATAGGCTGTGGATCGCATGGTGTACCAGTCGCTAGGACTAATTGTTTCCATGAACCTTTGGTTGTCTTCATTCTTCTTTGCTCTGGATGAGGAGAGACCCATCATTGCATCCAGGTGGCTGCTTACAAGCTTTTAAGATCCCAGTTGCTACTTGCCAAAGTAGGAGGTGGAACAATGTTTTGTGTAGTATGTTATGCCAACTGAGCTTGATGTCCCCTGTGACTGTGGTCCTGAATTCACAGGTTCAACTACTTGGTCCCTCTGGGTAGCTGGCTGTGACCAAGAAGTGACTACAACTTTGTCCCTTATCAGCTCTACTATACACCTGGGAATTCCATACTAATACACTTATAGGACCATTGTCTGTCAACCCTATACATTTTCTTGGGTACACTCCCCGTTTCATAGACATACGTAATAGTTCAGCCTGTCCACCCATCTATCCACCTGTATACCCATGTTTGCCATCACTGACAACACAGTACTGTATGTGCAAATGGGTTCATCTTTCTTGTCTGTACCTCCCATGTACCTTTCTCTGTCTTCCTCTTCCTCAATGGCACATGTTGATCACTCTCATATGTTACATTATCCTTCTCTTCACCCAAATCAATACTTATCTCAACCTATCTAACAGTGTTTCCTATCCTCCCCTCCCACCCTTGGTAACCAACAAAGAAAATTTCCTTCCATAGATAAAGGATTGGTCTTTCTTGATGATGTGTCTAAAGTAAGCAAAACAAACTCTCACCATCCTCACTTCTGAGGAGCACTCTGAATATAATTTATTGAGTCATTCATTCTTCTGCTATTCCACCTAAAAGTCAATATTCTTGACCAACAGCACAATTCAAATATGGCAATTCTTTTATCTTCCGTTTTCATTGTCCAACTTTCACATGCATATGAGGCGAATAAAAAGATTATGGCTTGGGTCAGGCACAACTTAATCACCAAAGTGACATCTTTGCTTGTTAACACCTTTAAGAAGTTTTTGCAGCAGACTTTTCCAAGGCAATATGTCATTTGATTTCTTGACTGTTGCTTCTATGAGCATTGCTTGTTGAAGTATGTTCTTAGGCATTTTGATACATTTTCAATTTATGCTAGCTCTGTGGGTGCTGAAAATGTCTCAGACTCTATAACATCTTTTCAACTCAATTATGCTCTTTTCAATACAATTAACATGCATTGAAAGCTTACTATGAGTGAGATACTGTTTTAGACACTGGGGATTTAAAAATACATGTTGTTGTTGATGTTGTATGTGCCGTTGAGTCAGACTCAACTCATAGCAACCCCTCCTTAGGTTTCTGAGGTGGTATCACTACGGAAGTAGATTGCCCAACCTTCCTCCCAAGGTGTGGCTGGTGGGTTTGAACTGCCAGCCTTCTGGTTAGCAGTCAAGTACCTTAGGCACTAAGCTACCAGAGCTACCTTTGAAAATATAAAACATATATAATTATTGTTGTTGTTGTTGTTGTTATGTGCCGTCGAGTCGACCCCGACTCATAGCGACCCCTCCTTGGGTTTCCGAGGCAGTATCACTACGGAAGTAGGATTGCCCAACCTTCCTTCCGAGGAGTGGCTGGTGGGTTTGAACCACCAGCCGTCTGGTTAGCAGGCAAGTGTCTTAGCCACTATGCTACCAGAGCTCCTATATATAATTATGACATATAATTTTTTCCTGTCTAAACAGTCAATCAAATGGGTTAAAGACCTAAAACATTCTACAACTTTAAATTTATTGAGAAAATGTTTCCCTCTATTTATTAAATCTTGGGAAATAGTGCCTACTTACAAATAACCTAATAAAGTCTCATTTAAGTGCCTAGAAGGATTGCAAAATTATTTTTGTAACCAGTGGGCTACTTAGAATAAGATAAACTATCAGAAATAGCTAATGTTCTTAAATTGCTTCTAAAGATACCATGCCCTGCAGACAATAAATGCCAACATAATTATTAATGATATAATTAAGGATTTGACCTCTTAACTAAAGCAGACATCCAATAAAATATTATTTATTTCATGAAGTAAGAACATGTTTCTTTTTTGTTTCAATGAACAAGAAAATGAAGTACATAGATTTTAAATGTCTATATTTTTCATCTTTTATTACTCTGAGCATAGAGCTT
>NW_006924260.1:7465-14937 GCF_000298275.1 Orycteropus afer afer
AGTGGCTGGTGGGTTTGAACCACCAGCCGTCTGGTTAGCAGGCAAGTGTCTTAGCCACTATGCTACCAGAGCTCCCATATAAGTATGATATATACATATAATACTTATGATATAGATAGATAGATAGATAGATATAGCAGAAGTGCATTTATTCCTATAGCTCATATCACCCATGTAATTAGTCTTGATGAAATCATCATTTTTTATTCATTATGCATGTGCATATTTCCAATTGACATCAGCTTGACTTGAAGAAGAGTTGTAGGATTATACCCTTCAGTGTTCATTCCTGTAATCATTTTATTTTCCTAATTATTATCTGCTTAATTTTCATTTGGAAATTGTATTTCTTTTGCAATTGTCTGGTTGAACTAACCTTTAAAAGGTTTTCTGTTCTGTTTGGATTTCAAAATCTGATGGCTAATGAAATATATCCTAAACATGAGTGCCCCCTGGCCTATGGTATTGTGATCCTATTTCTAAGCAGGGTTTGTGAAACAGATTGAAAATGCAGCAGACAGTCATTATTTTAAGCTCTTAATTAATTCTCAACATTTTGGTGAGATAATGGTATGGTGCGATTCGCCCCTAGTTTACCACTTCAGTGTAGTTGTGTGGTTTGGCATTTTATTATGCTTCTTCAATATAGGACAAAACTAGTCATTAGACCCCTGCTATGTTCTGCAAAATTGAATAGGAACAGTTTAATATCCAGGGGATTGGGCATGGAAAATAAATTGCAACCTTTTTTTTTAAAGGAAACACTATGGTTGTCCTCTGAGAACTATACAGCCATGGATATATGGCTGCTTTAAAATGTTCTGCTTTTGCAAAATTCTTCCCTAGTACAAATATTCTTAGAAGATGTTAGTGAACTTGGTATATTGTGCATAGATCCCAAAATGTGCTGGATCTGAAGACAAGAAATAGCTATATCGTACTTGCTACAATTGTAGGCATATGATTAAGGACAAAGAGGCAAATACCACCTTATGAAAAAAAAAAAAAAAAAAAACTTATCGTAATTCTCTTGTACATTATTCAAAGATAAGCTTTCCAGAAACCTAGGGAATAGGAATGCTATGAAATGGGTGCTATCATTATGATCACCTTATGAAATAGAGGTCATATTTATATGGAAAAGGAAACCAAGGCATAGAATAGTTATGTACTTAGCAGATATGTAGCAAAGGTGGGATTTGAGTCCAGGCAGTTTGATTCCAGTTAATATCATGGTTAGAAACCTGACTAGTTTTCCAATTAGTGCCGGATGTTTCAATTTTGAATCATCATCTGTGTGTATCAAGGGTAAATGATGGAGAGAGCATGCTGCGAAAGCACAAGATATAATTTATACCCCAAATGGGCTAGACATCTTTCCTTTACTTCTCATTTACTCCATTCAGAACTTACTGAACAAATTGTGCTAGAGGTTTCATGCAGGGTGATTTTGCTCTAAAAGATAAAGACCTGTCTTTGTAAAATCTGCATTGTAGAAAGATGGTACATCAATATTTTTTTTTAGGCCAGTAGTGCTAGGCTCTTGGCTGCTACATCAGTAAATATTTTTCAGAGACAATCTGTGCCTTAGCACCATTAATATGTGAAAAACTCTTATCAGTGCTATACATAGGGACACACTGGCTACAGAATGCACTATGTCCAAATTTATGGAAATGTGTGTCTTGATATACAAGTTTTGATTTTTATAGCAGGCAACTTATTTTCTATTCCTTCCTAAAAATTTTATGTTTTAAAGGATACTTCCTACACCACCAGAAGTATGATCCATAAGTTAAAAATTGATCATCGGACTTCAGAAATTCAAATATTTTGCTTTGCAAAAGACTGTTAAGAGAATGAAAAGAAACACCACAGACTGGAGAATATATTTGCAAATCATATGTCTGATGAAAGACTGTATCTAGAATATATTATACACACACACACACACACACACACATATATAAGATCTTAGAATTCATGAATAAGAATATAAACAACCAAATTTAAAAAAAAAAGATTAAAAGTCTGAACAGACACTTAAAAGATATATGAATGACAAATAAGCACATGAAAAATGCTCAACATTATTAACCATTAAGAAAATGCAAATGAAAACTTCAACAATAACATTACTATATACCTATGTTGTGTTGTTGTTATGTGCTGTCGAGTCAGCCCCGACTCATAGCAATCCCTCCTTGAGTTGCCGAGGCTGTATCTCTATGGAAATAAATTGCCCAACCTTCCCTCCCAGGAGTGGCTGGTGGGTTTGAACTGCCAGCCTTCTGGTTAGTAGTCAAGTGCCTTAGGCACTATGCTACCAGAGATCCTACTATATACCTATAAGAATAACTAAAACAACCAAACAAACAAAACGGGCCAAACTAAATGCTGATAAAGATGCAGAGCAACTTGACGTTCACACTGCTGATCAGAATGCAAGATGGACAGCCACTTTGCCTAACAGTTTTACAGTGTTTTATAAAGCTAAATATACATATATGGTCGAGAAAATTCCACTCCTAATTATTTACCCAAAATAAATTAAAACTTATATTCACACAAAAAACTTGTATAGCAACTTTATTCATAATCACCAAAAATCTGGAAAGAACCCAAATATCCTTCAACAGGAATGAATAAGCAAAAAGTATTACATCCATACAATGAAATACTACTCAGCAATAAAAATGAATGAATTATTCATGCATAGAGCAATATGGGTGAACCTTAAATGCATTTTGTTAAGCAAAGAAGCAAAACTCAAAAGATTCATGCTGTATGAATCTGTTTATCTGATTATTCCAGAAGAGGAACAACAACAACAACAACAAAGTAAAAATGTATAGAAACAGAGAATAAGTGGTTTCCAGAAGTTAGGATTGTGGAAAGGGGTTGACAAAGAAGGGGTAACACAAAAGAATTTTGGGGATGATGGAACTGTGCTATGTCATGATTTTGACAGTGCATACAAGACTTCATTCATCTGCCAAAACCCATAGAACTGTATTGAATTTTATTGTTCTATAAATTAAAAAGCTATGGTTGATCATAAATACTGAAAATAAAAGTTAATTGCAATTTTGTCCCAAGACCTTAAGAAAATTTTTATTCCTTGACTTTGTTATTTTGTTTCTATAAGTTTAATTTTAGGAAACTAATTAATTATGAGAAGCTCTGGTAGCATAGTGGCTAAGGCACTTGACTACTAACCAGAAGGCTGGCAGTTCAAACCCACAAGCCATTCCTTGGAAGGAAGATGGGGCAATCTACTTCCGTAGTGATACTGACTCGGAAACCCAAGGAGGGCTCGCTGTGAGTCGGGTCTGACTTGAGGGCACACAGCAACAACAACAATTAATTATGAGGTCAAGAATGCCCTTTGCAATGTTACATGCTACAGAAAAATTGAAAATTATGTTCCTAAAGGCCACTCCTCGGAAGGAAGGTTGGGCAATCCTACTTCCGTAGTGATACTGCCTCGGAAACCCAAGGAGGCGTCGCTATGAGTCGGGGCCGACTCGACAGCACATAACAACAACAACAACAAAGGTTAACTAGAGAAATGATCATTGTTTGAACAATCTCTCTCAGAAGGCCCATTCCCATGAGGCGGAGGTTAAAGATATCCCAAATGTCCAAACTACCATGCCACTCCATCATTTCAGACATTAACTACTCCTCCTCCTCCCAGTTGTTTCCCCCATCTTAGGTTTCTGTATGTTGCTGTAACGCCTCACAGAACTCACAGACACCCAAGGGATCCTCTTACGTAGTAGTGGTGGAGACTGGCAGGCTGATGAGTTCCAGGTCCGTGAGTGGGTCTGGAGGATCCTCCCAATTCTCAGGGTTTGATGAACCTCGATCAGCAGATCAGATGACACCTGCTGTTCCAAATGCAGGGATGAGATAAGGGTGAGCCAAAACACAAAACTGGAGCAAGAGGAGGGTGAAACTTCCCAGGAGATTTATAGATATACCCTCAAGGAAGCAAAGCATGGTGATTTTAATTGTACCCTCCAGCAAGGCAGGACTCAAGATACATTCCACCTTTGTCGCTCCAACAGAAATAACCCAAGTGGATGGCTTTAACAATCAGCAGCTCAAGGCAAATCCCACCACAGAGCCGATTGCCAGTCATTATAGGGAATGATTACTACCAGCTGCTAAGCCAAGTTGACACCTGACCTTAACTACCACACCACCCCAAACAGGCATGGATAATAGGATTTGCAATACATCACAGAAAGGAGGACAATGGCTAGAAAGGCCACATCAAGCGATTTACTGCAATCATCTTTTGCTGATGTGTTAATAACTTAATGCATTGACTTACCCAGTCTAACTTAAAAGTATTGTTCTTCAAATATTTGAGAAACTTCTAGACAATTTGAAGTACATTCTAAAGATATATCTCATATTCCAAAACCAAAAAACCAAACTAACGGCCATCAAGTCGGTTCCGACTCATAGCAACCCCTGCCTTGGGTTTCTGAGGTAGTATCTCTATGGAAGTAGATTGTCCAATCGTCCTTCCAAAGAGTGGCTTTCTGGTTAGCAGTCAAATGCCTTATGTACTACGCTAGTCCAAATCCTTTTCTGGTGATATAGATAGATAGATAGATAGATAGATAGATTGAATAATTCCATTATTTCTGAGTTTATAGTCATTTCATTTTTTCCTATATTTTTCCAGCTAAGACAAAATTGAGATCACAAATAAAGATAGTATCTTTGACCTAAATTATTTTTCTATTTGGAATGTTCCTAATTCCCATTTTAAACAATAATAAATGGCTACATTTTATATAGATGGCACTTTGTAATTTCCACCATACTTTTTAAAATTAGTCTGATTTATCATCAAGCCTAGAAATATAATCAGGGATGATATCATTTAAATGAGGCATTGAGGTCCACAAAAACTTAACATTTTACTACAGTCAATTTTTGGTAGGTGTTAAAGTCACAACACAAATCTAGGTATTGTAACCTTATTAAAAATTTTGACTGCATATTGTTTATGTGTTCTGAAATTTTACCTTTTGAAGAAACACTTCTTCATTACTAAGATCAGTTATTTATTATTATTAATTCTGGATTTATCTTTTAAAAACCATACAGAGCCTGCCTGTTAAATTCCCATTATACAGATTGGTGTACAAGAGGTAAAGACACAAAGATAAACACTTCTACATATATAATACTGCATTATCAGTAATAACAAACATTAATCTATGAGTAGATACATAGTTAGACAAGCTGAATGACCAAGTATGTCTAAGCAAAAGGGAATATACTCATGACCATATATAAGTTTGGCAGATGATATTTCTACATACATATTTTTATGTGCTGTAAGAATGTTCATATAAATAGAACTAACAGGGAGTAAATTTACGATAACTTCTTAGCCACAGCCAGCTACCCTGACAGAGTGAGTTCTTGGACCTGTGGCTAGAGACCATGGTTGGGGGAACTGAGGTCTATCGGCATACTATACTTCACAAAAACATTGTTCTACATCCTACTTTGGTGAGTAGCAACTTGGGTTTTAAAGTTTTCAAATGGCCATCTAGAGAGAAGAATGAAGAAAGCCAAAGACACATGGAAACAATTAGTCCAAGGGACTAGTAGACCATGTGAACCTCAACCTACATGACCCTGAGACCAGAAAACTATATGGTACCAAGCTACCACTGTCAACTACTTGTTAAGGGATATGTGCAGGAGATCCTGGATAGAGTGGGAGAAAAATGTGGAACAAAACTCAAAATCATAAAAAGGACCAAGGATCAGGCTTACTGGTCTGAGAGACTGGTGAAACCCTAGAGACTATGGCCTCTAGTACCCTTCAGGTCTGATATTGAACTCACTACCATGACCTTCAGCCAAACGATAGACAGGAAGATAACATTTATATCAAGTATGTACACTCCTTAGAACAATCAACAACGGGAGATCAGAAAGGCATTATTTCCACTGGGAGAGACCTCAGAGGGCAGGAGTGCATAGGCAAGAAGGACACAGGGAGAAGATAAGCACAGGGAGGAAGTGGGAAGAAACCTGTTACATTATGAGGGTTGCAGTTAATGTAATGAAACAAAATATGTATGAACTTCTATATGGAAAATGAATTTGCTCTATAAACTTTCACCCAAATAACCATAAAAATTAGTTAATTAATTTTAAAAATTCCCATGACAATAAGATTTTCACACTAAGTGAATGCCATCAGATTATATTTTGAACTATATCCATGTGCTTTTCTCTTGTCTTTCTCCTTGGACAAGGCTTCCTCATGTTAATTCCAAGGCATCCACTTTGTCCTGAAGGGTTAAGGGTCTGTACCTCAAATACAAAGTGACAGAAGAAAATCAATGCCCTAAAATTAAATCTTGGAACTCTTTTCAGAGAAAAAAAAAAAATCCTGGAAACTAAGCTTTCAAATGCAAGAGCCATGCATTTAGAAGAAAAGTGTTTGGTAAATTGCAAATACTTTTCTTCAGACACAGGTAAGTAAGGCCAAAGGACTCAGAATGTAGGTTTACCATAAGCCGGCATCCCACATGGGGCTGTTTCCTAGGTGAGAAGGGAGGACCTTGGAGAAAGTATGGAGAAGAGTGTAGATGGATGAATGAAGGTCCTTTGGCAGCGAAGAGCTTTCATTGTGAAGATGAAGTGTTGTGTTGGGGAAACAAAACTAGAGATTCCAGACAGGTTGAAAGGAAAGCAACAAAAAGGAAAGGTCAAGGCCTCACCCTTGTTTGAAACTTTGGGATGAGACTGTGCACACCAGTTCCTGCACATCCAGCATAAATGGTTTGCCACTTATAGTGACAAAATGATGCCCTATGCTTAGTCACGGGAGCTCTGGTGGTGTAGTGCCTAAGGCACTTGACTGCTAACCGGAAAGCTGGCAATTCAAACCCACCAGCCACTTCTCAGAAGGAAGATCGGGTGATCTACTTCTAGTGATACTGCCCTGGAAACCCAAGAAGGGTTTAATATGAATCGGATCTGACTGGACAGCAATGAGTTTGGTTTTTTGGTTTATGGGCAAAATACTGAATGAAGCAGGAAACATCAAAAGAAGTTATTGTACCTAAAAGAATTGGTCGATGTTCAATTATTTCAGGAGATAGCATATGATCAAGAAACAATGATATTGAAGGAAGAAGTCCAAGCTGCACTGAGGAAGGTGTGAAAAACAAGGCTTCAGAAATTGAATACCCAATGAGATGTTTCACGGGCCCGTTTAATCCAAGAAATTTGGAAGACTGTTACCTGACCATCTGACTGGAAGAGTTCAATATTTGTGCCCATTCCAAAAAATAAAAAAAAAAGTGATCCAACAGAATGTGTAATTTTTTTTTTTTTTTTTTTAATTAGGATTTGGGTGAAGATTTACAGAGTAAATTCACTTTTCATACAGCAGTTCACATATACTTTGTCTCATGTCATTG
>NW_006924261.1:0-4142 GCF_000298275.1 Orycteropus afer afer
ATTGGTTTCCCTTTTCTTTGTTGAAGAGGGTCTGTGCAGTCCTTCTGCCTAGTCCGCCATCTTGCCGGAACTCCCTACTTCTGTAAAGATTTACTGCTTTGGAAATGGGGGTCACTATGAGTCAGCATGTGCTTGATGGCAGTGGGTTTCATTCATCTTTTTAATTGATTCTTATAAATTATGACTACTCTTCCTTTTTGCTTCACCATTACCCTTTCTTACACACAGCCACACTCATATAAACTGTGTCATGCACACATCTGTATAGCATAAGACCCCAAGTGTGTCTTTACCAATACATAGTAGAGGAATCCCATTACTTCCTTTGCCTTAGGCACTATTATTCTGCTTTTAATGGATTCCTAGACTAAATGGTGTAGTGCCTAAGGCATTTGACTGCTAACTAGAGGTTGGCAGTTCAAACCCACCAGCCCCTCCATGGAAGGAAGACTGGGCAATCTACTTCCATAAAGATTTATCACTTCAGAAACCCAAGGGGAGTGGCTATGAGTCAAATTTGACTCGATAGCAGTGAGTTTGGGTTTTTTTTTTTTTGGTTTAGTCACTTAAAAATTTCTGTTTCCTTTTAAAATGGTCAGTTTCTGACTATATCTTATTCATTTCACTCTTGTGCAATTTGGTCTTGGGGCCTGAGTGTAGGAATTTTACATTTGCCTGTGTTATATGTGAGGAGGTCTGGTAGTGTAGTGCCTAAGGCACTTGACTGCTAACCAGAAGGCTGGCAGTTCAAACCCACCAGCCACTCCTTGGAAGGAAAGTTGGGCAATCTACTTCCGTAGTGATACCACCTTGGAAACCCAAGGAGGGGTCACCATGAGTCAGGTCCAACTTGATGGCAGTGTGTTCTGCTATATGTGTTATATATCTTCTTGTTAAGAGTGTTAAGACATAGGTATCTGAAAGAGAACAAACTCTGAATAAATCTAGGAAACTCTTAAATTGGCTTTTGTTAAAATGAGGCCATGTTCCTAGTCAACAAACAATCCTTGAATAATCCAGAACAATCCTAAAATTTTACTTTGGTTCCTTTAATGCCCAGTGTCAGTGGCTTTAGCTCATATTGAACAAAAAAAAATAATCTGCCCTGTGATGGGCAGCTCCCTGGCAGCTAGATGATTCTAGAAGTTTCAAGTCAGCTTTCCCATGATCTCATCTGTAGTATGAACAGAAATCCCAAAAATATTGAAGCAAAGCAAAGGGACAAAGACAAAGAGGAAGAGGAGGAGGAAGGAGGAAGAGGAGAAGAAAAAGGAAAGTTATGAACTAATAGATTTGGGTCCCAAAAAGAAACATTTTATTTTAAACGTAGCTTTTATATATACTTTTGTTCAGAAACAAAAGCAGGTAACTTGGTTTATATCACACCTGATTTTTATGATCAGACACATAAAAACTTAGGGAAAATGAGAAAAATTATGTGGAGAGTTTTTTCATCATCTTTGGAATCAAACCAGATTTCCCTGTTAAGACCCAAGGAAAACTGGGTAGTTTAGTACCTTGGTACTCAAATTGTAGTCCACGGACCAGCAGCATCAGCTTTACCTTGTTAGAAATGTGCAATCTCAGGTCCTGAATTTTAATAAGATTCCTAAGTGATATGAATGCCCCTTTAAGTCTAAGAAGTACTGGCTTAGTATATAGCATGAACTACATGGCTTACTGTGACCTGCCTACTTCAAGATAAGCCACATGTAACTTCACATGGTCTTCAGAGAAACAATTAAACAAGTCATCTCCTTAGACGGTAATGCACAGATACCTTTGTGAAAGTGGGCAGGACAATATACTCACTGGGAGACAAATAGAGCTGTGGCAATACCAAGGACTTTCTCCCTCATGAAGTTGAAAAGTGAAAGGTCACTAGAGAAACAGCATAACTGACTCAAGCTTGCCCATTTAGATAGTTAGCAGGCATTTAACAAAGAGTCCTTAGTAGAGTTTCAAAATGTTTGAAGTACATAAACGGATAAAAAAATCCTCATAATTTGTAATACAATAGAAGAAAAATGAAACTGACAAAATTGACATTTTTCTTTCCTGCCATTTAAAAATCAACTCAATTAGAAAACAGAAACTTAATCTATTCTGGTAAATGTTTTAATCCACGAGATAGCTGATATCTGTTTGTTCCACATACCTGTCAGTAGAACAGGAAAGCATTATAACCTAGTAGGTAAGAGCTCAGACTCTGATGTCAGACTGCCTGGGTGTGTAAGTTTGAAATCAACTTACTTACCTGTTACCTTCCCCACACCTCAGTTCTTCCTGCTGCAATGAGGCTAGTCACAGTAACTCTATCTCAAGGAGTTGTGAAGCTTATATAAATGCTTTCCTAAATGTTTGGTCAAACAACAAATACTCAGTAAGTGTTACATACTTTTACCTTTATGAAAACAGAAAACTTTAAAGTACATCAAGAAGCCACTTGGGTTTACCTTATGAGTCAAGCTTCTGATATGAATTTAAAATCTCACTTAGGTTTCAAATGGACACATACACATACACATACATTTCTTGAGTTTGAAGATTCTTTTCTCAGAATGCTGTTCCTCCCTCAGACAGATAACACACACTCTATATTTTACCCATTTTCAACAAAAATATTGACATCTCTTGCCCAAAAATACCTGTGGAGTTTTGTATCTATTACAAATCGTCTGCACTTTTAGAAAGGGTAGTTTTTGTTGTCATATTCATCTTGACTGAGCATTTGTAAGGTTTAGGAGCTCTGGTAGCATAGCGCCTAAGACATTTGACTGCTAACCAGAAGGCTGGAGGTCCAAACCCACCAGCCACTCCTCGGAAGGAAGGTTGGGCAATCTACTTCTGTAGTGATACTGCCTTGGAAACCCAAGGAGGGGCCACTATGAGTCGGGTCTGACTCCATGGCACATAACAACAACAGCATGTAGCTTTCAGGTGTCCCTGGCCAGCATAAATGGGTAAGTGTTCAGCTATTGACTGTAAGGTTGGGAGTTCAAATCCACCCAGACATTGCTCTGGAGAAAGGCCTGGAGATCTACTTCTGAAAGACCACAGCCATTGAATGCCCTGTGGAGCACAGTTCTACTCTGACACATGTGGGGTCACCATGAGTCAGAATCGACTCTATGGCAACTGGTTTGGGTTGTTTTCTTCTTCTTCTTTTGGTGCTGCTTTCAATAGCCTGTTTGCCAGACAGTGGTTTAAAAATCTATAACTGCAAAAGAGGCATTTTTCAAAGGTAATTAAACATCATTCAGTTTTGTTCAAATTCAACTCATACACAATGAATCTCAAACAAACAAACCTAAAGCTTCTTTACTTATCAGGGTGGTGATTCACCAGGAGACTGCTAATGGCAGCGTTACTTATAAAAACAGCTGACAGAAAGGAAAAGGTCTGCCCTCAGGTAAAGAAAAGCCTGCTGACAAGGGTCTGTGTTGCATATTATTTTAGTGTTTGAATCATGTATTCAATTTGATTTATTGCTATTTGTAAAATATTGTAAGGTTTGGGATTTGTTTTGAATAGGCTGAAAGGATAACAAAGGAGGGGAGAAAAACCCCTAAAAATCTGAAATAATCCAACAAATTCTGGACCAAATCCATCTTCTTAGCCCTGAGGTTGCAAAATCAGATGGTGCCTTAATTCTCTGGCATGCAATCACGTTAGCAGCTGGGCTTGAACCTTCTGTGATTAGAAAGTTTTCTGAGAACGATAATGACATCAAATACCAGTGTCAAAGTGATCAAGTTTTCCAGCCATTTGAAGCTTTAATAAAATAGTCACCTTGCTTCTCCTGCTCTGATTCTAAAGGTTGACATGAGCCCACCATAACTGCAAAGCAAAGAAAGGGAACTCACTGTTTCAGAGTTGTACCAGGCACAAATCCAAACACAACCTAAGTCAATTGAGCTTTCTAAATAAATTTTACCCTTCCTAGGTCACATAACCCAAAGGGACTGTATTCTAGGCTTTGAAGAATACTTCCTCCACATGAAAAACTTTGGAAAATAATTTTTTTGTTGTTGTTCATTGGGGGGGCAGTGGGGAAAGGCAGAGAAAAAGTTTTTAAAGTTGTCTACAACTCCATCACCCAGGTACACATTTAAAGCCAATCTTTGGAAGTATTACATTCC
>NW_006924261.1:4242-10954 GCF_000298275.1 Orycteropus afer afer
GTTTTGGTTACTTTGTGCTGCTCTAACAGAAAATGCCACAAATGGGTGGCTTTAACAAACAGGAGTTTATTCCCTCACAGTTTTCGAGACTAGAAGTCTGAGTTCAAAGTGCCAGGCTCTAGGGGCTATGTGAAAGCCCCGCAACCATGGGCTTCAGCTCTACCTCCTGCTCCTGGCCCACTGGAGCTCAAGGTGTCTTTTCATTCAGGCAGCTGCTGGCTGCTGAGGCTGACAAGCCCAAGGTCAACAAATAAAGTGGCACAGTCCCAGTATTACCAAACAACACAGCACACCACTGATTCAAGTTCATTAAGAGTCCCAAGACTGGCAGACAACATGGCAGGCTGCTGAACAACGACTCGAGTATATGCAGGATTCAAGCATGCCATAGGCTACAGACTTTTCTCAATACTTCTCCTAAGGTAGCTACTCAGCTGCTCCAGTAGATTCCACCATGCAACTAATTACCAATCTCACCATGGGGAACAACTACATCCAGCTGCCTAGCCACTCAAAATGAGGCCCAGACAAGTTAACCTATAGCCTTAACTACCACTGGATGGTGGGAGTGGGGCACTATCATAATGTATATATTATTTTATTACCTGTTTTTTTAAAACTTAGCATGTCATTATGTTGTCATTATGAATGGAGTCCTGGATATGATAAATATAAACCAATGGTTTCATTTGCCAGCAATAACATCCCTAATTAATTTGAGAGTTTTTAGTATGTCACTCTGTTCTTTTTAATATCTGCTAATCAAGTCCCTGAGTTGTGCAAGCAAACAGTTAACATGCTTGTCTGCTAATTGAAAAATTGTAGGTTTGAGTCCATACAGAGGCACCTCAAAAGAAAGGCGTGGTGATCTACTTCTGAAAAAGCAGCTGTGTGGATGCTCTAGGGGGCACAACTCTACTCTGACACATATAAAGTTGCCATGAGTTGTAATTGACTCAACAACAGTGACAGGTAATCCTCAAACTTCAGGTGCCCCAGACAACTTTCTCAATCTCGTATTCTTTTGCCATTTCCATCTGTGCATTTCTCCTCTTAGTCTAACCAGCCATTATATTCCTTTTCTCCCTATATTCTCTCTCCTTACATAATCACATCTCTTTCCAGGCCTTCGCATTGACACGTAGGTCCACTCATATAGCTATGTCCAAACCCATCTATCCAATAGCCTACTAATCATTTCTTCATAAAGGCTTTTTAGGTACTTCCACATATACATATCCCCAAAGAAACTTAGTAGGTTTCCTCAAAATCTGCTCCACCTCCAATATTTCCAGTCTTAGCAAATGGTTTCATTATGCACCAAGTTGCTCAAACAATTGCTGAGAAATCAGGAAGTCATCTTTAACTCCTTCATACCCTTTAATCCTCACATCTATTCAATCTTGAAGAGCTGTCACTTGTGCCCCTTAAAATATCTCAACTTAATGCACTTTCTCCACTTTCATTTCCATCTTCTCATTCAGAGCCACCACTGTCTTTTGTCTGAGCTACTATGATAGCCTGCTAACTGCTCTCTTCATCTGCCCTCCAACCCATTTTTCACACTTCAGCTCTGCTGCGTAGATTTCCCTTTCTCAGGAATATGTCCAAATCCATATGTTGATGTGATGTTCTCTTCAATTTCAACTCCTGCCTCACCTTCTTGCTCTTCACTACAGTTTGCAGAAATGTTGGTGTACAGATGGATTTGAGACTCTTTGCAATCCCTATGCCCTCCACTTGGAGTCCAAAGCTCACAGATGATAAATCTGCAAGAACTGTAATCCTGTATTCCAAATAAATACAACATTTTAACACAAATAGTACGTGCATTATATGTTTGCAAACTGCACAACTCACTCACATGCTAGTTTCGTATGAACACTATGCACATTATACATGTGTACACTATATTTATGTGGGCACATTGAGAGGGAGCTCTGGTAGCATAGTGTCTAAGGCATTTGACTGCTAATCAGAAGGCTAGCGGTTCAAACCCACCAGCCACTCCTTGGAAGGAAGGTTGGGCAATCTACTTCCATGGAGATACTGCCTCAGAAACCCAAAGAGGGGTCACTATGAGTTGAAATTGACTCGACGGCAGTGAGTTTGGTTTATTATTATTATTGTTATTATTATATGAGAGAAAATGTGGTGCTTCCTTCCTTGTTGTCAACACCAATGGTTTTAATGGCTTTTCTGTAGGTTTACTCCCAAAGCTTCATTTATACTTATCCTTAATAACAGGATATTATGGCTGAGCTAGAACTGGAGAATGAATACTTTTAAAGCTTTGAGTTGGTCAAACCCCACTGTCCTTGTGAGTAGAATATGTTTACTGTGCAGTCTCAACTTATTGGTGTATAATGAAGAAATTTTCCCCTGTAACTTCTCCCTAACTCTATATTAAATCTTTTTTTCTGCTATCATCTCCCACGAGCCATTTTGTCCAGAGTTCATAACATTATTTTTTGCCACTTTTTATTATTTAAATATGATTAGCTCATTTTGTTAATAAATTTCAATATCTACATGTTTCAAAGTTCTTTCACCCAATATGGATTCAAATGTTGACTATAGGGCCTTGTATGGGGTGAGAGAAGCATAGTCTGGTTGTCCCATACCTGCCCTTCCCTCTTCTAGACATGTGCTACTGAAGTTACAATGGAAGAGGTATGGAGGTGTATGTAATGGTTACAGCAAGGTGAAAAGCCAACTGCTCCCTTACTCATCACTGCTTCTCTGTTAACACTGAGCTTGTGGTTGCCCTCTGTGTACCATGTATCAAGTGCTGTTTCTCTTGTGGGAGACCCTGTCAAGACTCTCCTGTGCAAAGCTTCCTAATATGGCATCTTTCACAAGTCCTCGGCCCCTACCACAGGGGTACACTCCACAGCCACTTGTTTCTGAGATACTCTCACCCTGTGTCAACCCTTTTGGAGACAGACTACTGGCAAGACAGTCCGAGCCTGGTTATCTCCTTCAGTGTCCACTTAACTCACAGAAGTCTAAAATGTTTTTGTCATGTGAGAGACTGGAAAAACAGGTTGCCTACTGGTATCTTCTCTCTCAGCTTCCAATCTCTAAACCCCAGAAACATAAAATACTGCCACTCTAGTGGATTTACAATGTTCAGAAGAGAGAAGGGAGGGAAAGACTTCTCTTATACACATGGCAACCCCCCAAAAAACTCTCATCTCTTCTAGCCCTCCCTATTATTGGCTGGTGGAGATGTGGTGGGAGAGAGTGCTTGAGTGCATATTAATAGCCCTGTGGGAAAGTGGTTGACCTGGTGCTGGGATTATTCTGCACTTAGAATGTGGTCATGTTGCAGATCCTGCAGGTTGCCTACCCCAACATATATTCCTGCACCAGTAGAACTTTATTTTATTTGAACATGCAACCTCTGCCACACAGCCACACACTTCAGATGAGGCAGCTTCCAAACCCTTAGGGAGAATTCCTCATCATCTTAAGCCAGTCATGATAGTTCTACTTTTCTAAATTTTGGGACTGAGATTAAACTTTAAATTTTAACTCCTAAAACAGACATAAGATAAGAGATTGCCTCTCTAGCCTTTGGACATTGTCCTCAAACTAGATTCACACATGGTACAAGATGGCTGCCACAATTCCAGATCCAAAAAAGCCAAAATATGGAGGATGTCTGTTTTGATTTTCTAGTACCACTCAAATAGAAAATACCACCAATGTGGTTTGTCATCTTATAGTTTAGGAGGCTAGAAGTCTGAGTTCAAAGTGCCAGCTCTAGAGGCTGCATGAAGAACCCTTGAACTTGGGTATCAGCTTTGCCTCTTGCTCCCAGCCTACTGGAACTAGAGGCATCTCCTAACTCAGGCAGCTGCTCGATGCTGGGACTGAAAAACCCAACATCGACAAGTAAAATGGCACAGTCCCAAGATATCAAGCAACATGCAGGCCACTAGTTCAAGGCCAGATACAGTCCCAAGATTGGCAGATGACATGGCAGGCTACACTGAGAAGAAGACTCGGTCAAACGCAGGATCCAGATGTGTCAAAAACTCAAGACCTTTCCAAAGCATCTTCTTATATACTGGAAGCAGACCCATATCCCTAAAGCAGCTACTCAGCTGCTCACAGTATATTCCACCATGGAGTCTATTCTTGGGGAATAACTACATTCACCTACCCAGCCACTCAAAACCAGGCTCAGCCAAGTTGACATATAACCTTAACTATGACAAGGTCCTTGCTAAGAGAATGGAGATAGTCTTGTTATTTGTAACAAAAAAAAAAAAAAAAATATGTATTGTTTAAATAATTTTTAGATGAGACTTTGGTAAATTCAAAACCATCCTAATGGGGACAAGTTCTTGGTGCTTTAGCTTGTCAGATTTAGCTCTTAGCACCATTCCAGAGTTCCAGGAAAAATGCACTCTATTTCCTGTTACACTGCCTTCTGCCTGCCTCAGTAATATGCAAAAGGTTTTTGTTTTATTGGCAGAAAAATGAGGATTTTTTTTTTCATGCCAAGGTAAATAGAGGAGAAAACATGAGATAGCATGTTGCCCCTCATTATCTGAGATGAAAGGCTATTTGGGACTATGCCTTAGTTATTTGGTGCTGCTATAACAGAAATACTACAAGTGGATGGCTTTAACTAACCAAGATTATTCTCTTAGTTTTGGAGACCAGAAAACCAAACAAGGCACCAGCTCTAGGGGAAGGCTTTCTACCTCTACTACTTAGTGTCCCTTGGAGAGCTCCATGTGTCTTGGCATCAATTTTTCCCTGTGTCTAGGAGGTTAACAGTGCAGGGACCTTGGGTTCAAAGAACATGCTCCTGGCTCTTCTTTCTTGGTGGTACTGAGGTCCCTTCGATCTCTACTTGCTTGTTTAATCTGTTTTAAATCTCAGAATAGATTGACCCAAGATACAATATAATGCTATAGATTGTGTCCTGCCTCACTAACATAACTGCCATAAATTCTACTTCATGAACATCATAAATCAAAATAACACTGCCATCAAGTCAGTTTTGATTCATAGTGACCCTTCTTGGGTTTCCAAGGCTGTAAATCTTTACAGAAGCAGATTGGCCCATGTTTCTTCTGTGGGGTGGCTGGTGGGTCTGAACTATCCAAATGCATACATACTTTCACACTTGTCTATGAGTCATCAAGAAAAATTTATTCTGTCTTTTTGCCTGATTGAGTTTTACTTAGGGTCTATCAGTGAACTAAATCATGGTTTTTCCTTTGTTCTTGCCTTCAAATGAGCACTTTTGAAGCACATTTGGTTAGCTCCAAATGCCTTAACCTTGACACTACCACAGCACTTTCATTAATATCATAGAGGGTAGGATTTACAATATATAAGATAATTACATAATACTGAGAATCATGGCCTAGCTAAGTCAACACATATTTTGGAGGGACACAATTCAATCCATGATAGACCACTAAGACAGGTGTTCAAATGCAAAGATTGGGAGGCTATGTGTCATCTCCAAACCTAAACTTGCTTGTTTGGAACCCAGGGGACATAGTCTTTTTTTTTTTTTTAATTTTTGTTGTGATGTGGGTGAAAGTTTATAGAGCAAATTCATTTTCCATACAGCAGTTCATACACATTTTGTTTCATGACATAGAATGTAATTCCCCACAAAGTTAACAGCTCTCTTCTCACTTCCTCCCTGTGATTACCTCTTCCTTGTGTCCTTCTTTCCTGTGTAATCCTGCCCCTTGAGCTGTCTTCCTTTGCAAATACTGCCCTTCTGTTCTCCCATGATTGATCATTTTAACGAGTGTGTCTACCTGATGTAAATGTTCACCCTATATGTCTGTCTATTGTTTGGCTGGAAGCCACGGAAGTGAGTTCAATTCAGACCTGAACGGTATCTGGGGACCATAGTCTTGGAGGTTTCACCAGGCTCTATCAGACAAGTAAACAGGGGACATGGTCTTAAGAAATGAGAAAGAGAATTGGGGAGAGGGTCATTCTCGCTAACTGCTCTTCAGACACAAACAGTGCAGAAGGCAGTAGCAGGAGAGTTGTGCATCTTGGCAAGGAGGCTGGAGCAAAAATTTCCAACAGTCTTGTTGCAGATCTCCCAGAAAACACTAGGGGATGCTCTTTGGGGGAGTTGGGACAGAGGTCCTGTAGGCAAACAGGTGGGAGCTCAAAAGTATTAACACATACTTGACTGCATTTATATTCAGTGGCTGTGGCATACATACTTTCACACTCCACCCATCTATGAGTCATGAAGAAAAATTTATTCTGTCTCTTTGCCTGATTCAGTTTTACTTAGGATCTAACAGTGAACTAAATCATGGTTATTCCTTTGTTTTTGTCTTCAAATGAGCACGTATTTAGTGTCTACTATATGCTTTGCTGTTGTCAGGTATCCTCAAGTTGGTTTCAGCTCACAACAACAACAGACTGAAACGCAGCTTGGGCCTGCACCATCCCCACACTCATGGACATGTTTGAGCCCATCGTCGTAGCCTCTGTGTCAATCCATCTCACTGAGGATCTTCCCCTTTATCGCTGACCTTCTACTTTACCTATCATGATGTCTTTCTGACAACCTGACTGAAGTATGAGAGACAAAGTCTGAAGCATTCTGGATGTACTTCCCCCATGACAGATTTGTCCATTCTTCTAGCAGTCTATGGCATGTTCCTTTTTTTGCCAATACTATAATTCAAATCCATCAATTCTTCTT
>NW_006924261.1:11719-12353 GCF_000298275.1 Orycteropus afer afer
TGCTATGAGTCAGATCTGACTTGATGGCAGTAGGTTTGGTTTGGTTTTGGTGATTGACATATTTCACTCAGAATAATGTTCTCCAAGCTCATCCATGTTATGTGGTGTTTCACAGATTATTCTTTAGGGTTGCGTAGTATTCCATTTGTGTATGTATCACAGTTTGTTTATCCATTCCGTGGTTGATAGACACTTAGGTTGTTTCCATCTTTTTGCTATTGTAAATAGTTCTGTGATGAACATGGGTGTGCACATATCTGTTCATGTCCTGGTTTTCACTTCTTTAGGATATATACCTAGTAATGGGATTGCTGGATCAAATGGTATTTCCATTTCCAACTGTTAAGAAATTGCTATACTGATATCCACAGAGGTTGTATCATTGTACAGTCCCACGAGCAATGTATGAGAGTCTCAATCTTTCCACATCCTGGCCAGCATTTGCTATTTTCTCTCTTCTTGAACTTTGCTGTTAGTGCTAGGGTGAGAATGTATCTCATGGTTGTTTTGATTTGCATCTTTCCAATGGCTAATGATCATGATGCCAACGGAAGCAGCAGTCAGGACATTAGACGACGTGTAGCATTGGGAAAGTCAACTGCGAAGGAACTGTTTCAAGTGCTGAGGAGCAAGG
>NW_006924261.1:14328-16454 GCF_000298275.1 Orycteropus afer afer
GGGATCGGGCAGTGTTTCGTTCTGCTGTGCATGGGGTCGCTATGAGTCGGAAATGACTCGACGGCACTTAACAACAACAACAATGATCATGAACATT
The DNA here is from genome assembly GCF_000298275.1 of Orycteropus afer afer. NCBI lineage: Eukaryota > Metazoa > Chordata > Mammalia > Tubulidentata > Orycteropodidae > Orycteropus > Orycteropus afer. The sequence continues at coordinate 14,426 of NW_006924261.1, forward strand.
TCTTCATGTATTTGTTGGCTGCCTGAATATCTTCTTTGGTGAAGTGTCTGTTCATTTCTTCTGGTCATTTTTTAATTAGATTGTCTTTTTTTTAATGCATTTTATTGAAATATAATCTATGTACAGTGAAATACACAAAACTAAAGTGACATGGGTCAATACGTTTTTTTTTTCAGTGTTACCTCCCCTCCCCTCCCACCCCTGGCAACTGACAAAGAAAGTTTCCTTCCATATATAAACCTTTCCTTGATCTTACACAACAATGAACTAATACTATATTTGTCCTTCTGTGATTGACTTATATCACTCAGCCTAATGTCCTCCAAGTTCATTCATATTATGCGGTGTTTTGCAGACTCTACATTATTCTTTAGTGCTGCATTTCATTATGTGTATGTACCATAGTTTGGTCATCCACTCTTCCGCTGATGGGCATGTACATTGTTTCCCTCTTTCTGCTATTGTAAATAGTGCTGATAGTGCTGTGATGAACATGGGTTGCATATATCTGTTCCTGTCCTGGCTCTCCCCTCTCTAGGATTGTTGTTGTTGTTGTTGTTAGGTGCTGTCGAGTCGTTTCCGACTCATAATGACCCCATGCGCAGCAGAACGAAACACTGCCCGATCCCGCGCCAGCTCCACGATCCCTGCTACACTTAAGCCCATCATTGCAGCCACCGTGTCAATCCATCTGGTTGAAGGCCTCCCCCTCTTTCGTCGACCCTCCACCCTACCAAACATGATATCCTTCTCCAGGGAATGGTCCCTTCTGACAACATGACAAAGTAGGTGAGACGAAGTCTAGCCATTCTCGCTTCCAAGGAGCATTTTGGGTGCGCTTCCTCCAGGACTGATGTTAGTTCTTTAAGCAGTCCATGGTACTTTCAGCTTTCTTCACCAGCACCACAACTCAAAAGCATCAACTCTTCTTCGGTCTTCCTTATTCATTGTCCAGCTCTCACATGCAACGAGGCAAGTGGAAATATCATGGCTTGTGTCAGGCGCACCTTAGTCCTCAAGGAGATATCCTTGCTCCTCAGCACTTGAAACAGTTCCTTCGCAGTTGACTTTCCCAGTGCTACACGTTGTCTAATGTCCTCACTTCTGCTTCCATTGGCATTCATTGTGGAACCAAGCAACGTGAATTCTTTGATGATCTCAATCTTCTCTCCATTTACTATGATGCTGCTCATTGGTCCAGTTGTGAGGATTTTTGTTTTCTTTATATTGAGACATAATCCATACTGCAGACTGTATTCTTCAATCTTCATCAGTAAGTGCCTCAAGTCATCCTCACTTTCAGCAAGCAAAGTTGTATCATCTGCATATCTCAGGTTGCTAATGATTCTTCCTCCAATCCTGATGCCTCGTTTTTCTTCCTATAGTCCAGCTTCTTGGATTATTTGCTCATCATATAGATTGAATAACTATGGGGAAAGGATACAACCCTGACACACTCCCTTCCTGATTTTAAATCATGCAGTGTCCCCTTGTTCCGCTCGAACGACAGCCTCCTGGTCAAGGTACAGATTCCTCATGAGTACAATCAAGGGTTAGGGAATTCCTATTCTTCTCAATGTTATCCATAATTTGTCATGATCCACTCAATCAAATGCCTTTGCATAGTCAATAAAACAAGTAAACATCCTTCTGGTGTTTTTTGCCTTGAGCCAAGATCCATCTGACAACAGCTATGATAACCCTTGTTCCACATCCTCTTCTGAATCCAGCTTGCACCTCTGAAAGTTCTCTGTCAATATTCGGCGGCAACCATTTTTGAATTATCTTCAGTAAGATCTTACTTGTGTGTGATATTAATGATATTGTTCTATAATTTCCACAATCCATGGGATCACCTTTCTTTGGAATGGGTACAAATAAGGATTTCTTCCAGTCAGTTGGCCAGGTAGCTATCTTCCAATCTCTTGGCATAGCCAAGTGAGTGCCTCCAATGGGGCATCCGTTTGTTGAAATATCTCAATGGGTATTCCGTCAATTCCCAGAGCCTTGTTCTTTGCCAATTCTTTCA
>NW_006924262.1:0-1194 GCF_000298275.1 Orycteropus afer afer
TTGTTACAGTTAATGAACCACTATTGATACATTATTATTAACTGAAGCCCATAGTTCATTCATATTCTTTTAGTTTGTAACTAATGTCTTTTTCTATTCCCTTATCCCATAAAGGAGGCCACACAGCACGTCTTCTTGAGGCTCCTCTTGATTGTGACTATGTCTCAGACTTTTCTTGTCAACGGTCTTGACAGTTTTCAAGAATACTGGTAAGGTATGTTGTAGGATACCCCTCTACTGGAGTTTGTCTGATGTATTTTTCATGACTAGACTGGAATTATGGGGTTTAGAGAGGAAGGTCACAAGGCATAAAGTGCCATTTTCCTCACATCGTATCAAAAGTACACACTACCAACATGACCTACTACCACTGTTGAGGTTGTTCTTAATAACCTAGCTTAGGCAATGTTTTTGAGGTTTCTCCACTGTGAAGTTACTCTTTATTTAGCCCTCTTTCCACATTGTACTCTTTGAAAGGAAGTCACTATGTACAGCCCACACTGAAGGAATAGGAAATTATAATCCATCTCCTGTAGGGTAAAGTATCAATATGAAGTATTTGGAATTTTTCTTCATGGAAGATTTGTTTGTCCTCTATCAATTAACAAAGCTGGAACAATTTGAACAAATATATAAGTAATATTTTATTGCACCCAATAATAAAATAATATTTTATTATTGGGTATAATATTATTCATCATTATTGTTGTTGTTGTTGTTATTTGCCGTCGAGTAATATTATTTTATTATACACAATAATACCCATGAGCCCATACTGATGTAAATAAATGATTGAATGAATGAATTTGTTGTTGTTCTCAGGTGCCATCGAGTTGGCTCCAACTCACAGTGATCCTATGTACAACAGAAGAAAGCACTGCCTCGTCCTGCATCAGCCTCACAATCCTTGCTATACTTGACCCCATCGTTGCAGCCACTGTGTCAAACCTAATCATTGAAAGGCTTCCCCTTTTTCATTGACCCTCCACTTTACCAATCATGATATCTTTCTCCAGGGAATGGTCCTTTCTGACAACATGACCAAAGTAGGCAAGATGAAGTCTGGCCATTCTGGCTTCCAAGGAGCATTCTGGCTGCACTTATTCCAGGACAGATTTGTTCGTTCTTCTGGCAGTCCATGGGACTTACAGTATTCTTTGCCAACACCACAACTCAAAAGCATCAACTCTTCTT
>NW_006924262.1:1714-2261 GCF_000298275.1 Orycteropus afer afer
GTATCACGGGTTGTTAATGAGTCTTCCTCCAGTCTTGATGCCACATTCTTCTTCATATAGTGCAGCTTCTTGGATTATTTGCTCAGCATACAGATTGAATAAGTATGGTGAAAGGATACAACCCTGATGCACTCCCTTCGTGATTTTAAATCATGCACTTTCCCCTTGTTCTCTTCAAACCACAGCCTCCTTGTCTGTGTATAGGTTCCTCATGAGCACAATGAAGTGTTCTGGAATTCCCATTCCTCTCAATGTTACCCATAATTTGTTATGATCCACACAATTGAATGTTTTTGCACTTGCTCATAACTAGTGGTGTGTTATTTCTTTCAGCCTATCTTAGGCGACAGAGCAAAGAACAATATTTGTATATATTAAATTGTATATATGTTGTTGTTGTCATGTGCTGTCAAGTTGGTTCTGACTCATAGTGATTCCATGTTGAAAAGAATGAAACAGTACCCAGTACTACACCATCCTTACAACCATTTCTATGTTTGAGCCCATTATTTCAGCTACTGTGTCAATCCATCTCATTGAGGGTCTT
>NW_006924262.1:3516-4280 GCF_000298275.1 Orycteropus afer afer
CTGAGCATGTTCTTCCAGTTTGGCTTTCTAATGCCAATTCCTGTCACATTTCATCATAATACTTTACTTAGTCTTTTCAAGCTGTCCTTTGAAATCTTCTGTTCAGCTCTTGTATTTCATCATTACTTCCATTCAATTTAGCTAGGCTATGTACAAGAGCACGTTTCAGAGTCTCTTCTGACATCAATTTTGATCTTTTCCTTTCTTTCTTGTCTTTTTTAATGACCTATTTCTTTCTTCATGTATGATATCCTTGATGTCATCCCACAACTCTCCTGGTCTTTGGTCATTAGTGTTCAGTGAGTCAAATCTATTCTTGAGATTGCCTCTAAATTCAGATGTGATATACCCAAGGTCATGCTTTGGCTCTTGTGCACTTATGTTACTCTTCTTCAGCTTCCACTTGAACTTACATACGAGCTATTGATGGTCTAATTTTTCATAAGCCCCTGGCCTTGTTCTGACTGATGATACTGCGCTTTTCCATCATCTCTGTCCACAGAGGTAGTTGATTTGATTCCTGCGTATTCCATCCTGTGAGGTCCATGTTCATAATCACTGTTTATATCATTGAACAAAGGTATTTGCAATGAATAAATCACTATTCATTTGCTCATCAGTTTGTTATTCTCTGGTGGCTTGCATGCGTCTGTGAAGCTGGAAGCTATACCACTATTATTTCAAATACCATCAGAGTCACCAATGGTGGGCAGGTTTCAGTGAAGCTTCAGACTAAGAGAGACCTAGGAAGGAGGATCCGGTGA
>NW_006924262.1:4895-6183 GCF_000298275.1 Orycteropus afer afer
AAAAAAAATTGAAGTGTTTTAACAACTTCTGAAGTCTGAAATTGATCAAACATGCAATCAAGATGCATTGATAATTACTGGTGATTGGAATGTGAAAGAAAAAAGAAGGATCCATAGGTGGAAAATATAGTATTAGTGATAGATATGACACCAATGATTGAATGACAGAATTTTGCAAGACCAATCACTTACTAATTTATAAGTACCCTGATACAATATTCTAGCCCTGCTTTTTATATAACAACTAATGAAAGTGGTTATTACATATCCATTTAAAAAATTAGCCTTTAGAGTTTGATTGAAAGGCACGTTTTTCTTGTCATATCCATCACTCTGAGGTCAGAAAAAAAATTCAAGTTTACAATGGTAATGTTCTCCCTATTGTATACTAAATGTGCTTCTTCAAAAGTAGGGAGGATTCTGTGGACTTTAGGCTGTAAAGTCCATTATATATAGATTAAACATTATATATAGATTAAACTTTCAGGCCCAAGAGCAGATAAAACCCCGCCCTCATCATTTCTCTCCTGCCCACAAACAACTTTTCCCAGACCACAGAGGAATTGGGTCTTGACCAAATATATGAGGTTTGAAGACTGGGAAATTTGAGTGCTTTAGCATAGCAGAGAAGCTGATAATAGCCAGTTACAGCCATACTACTATTCTTCCACCACGTCTGTTTCCTAATCCAGGTTGCCCCTCAGTTGCCAAGCCCTACCTCATGACAATGCTCTCAGAAACTCTACAATTGCATTTTTCACTCTTGCTTTCCTAGAAGATGGTCTTACAGAGATTCTAGCTATGACCTTGAAGAATCAAAATTTTAAAGAGAAAGAACTGCAGAAAACTGAATCCACAGACACTCAAAGTACAATTCAATTAGTAGAGTACAAGCTTGAGTAACCACCAGGCTGTAAAAGGTTAGGCTGAGCTGGGAAATTTTAGAAGGAAATTCAAGAATGTGTTGTTGTATCTTAGCCTTAGCTCCTCATTGTTAATAGTTCTTCCATTGTATTTGCTTCTTGCACTCAAGACACAGTGCTTCCGCCTGCTTAAACCAATCTGAATGGTACACACACAGGGAAACTTCTGGTCTATTTGTTAAGTGGTACAGAATTGTGTTTCTAAGTAGAAGCAAATCCCTTGTCAAAAAGATTGTTTTAAATCCTCAGAGTTGTTAGCACTGAGTAATTAATAATAAGAAAATGGCTGCAGATTAATAAGAATATGCTAATCTTAAGGCTGCCTGAAGGGAGTCCTGGTGGTACAGTGGTAAGAGCACTCATCT
>NW_006924262.1:6853-8081 GCF_000298275.1 Orycteropus afer afer
CCTATTGATGGTTTTTCCCCCCTTACTTTACAAATTATAATTGCTTAAGAATTCACCACATGCTTGTATCCTCCCAACAAGAAAACTATTATCCATAGTTCCAACCTGTGAGATAAGTGTGTGTTTCACTAGCCAAGTGTTTCTCTAGCCTTCTAGTCTTATAACCAGAACACCAGCGTGCATCTGTCAAAGCATTGAGTTACACTGCAAGCCGGAGACAATAAGTCAAATGTAATTTTGAAAATTTAATGTGTCAATTTAAAACTGCCACTAGCAGAGTGGTTAGAAAACCAATTTTAAAAGGAGCAGGTCACAAGTGGTAAACAAATTCCCACTGGTAAGCAGTTGCTGATGTAAATTGTCTGAAATGAAAGATATTTATTCATGACCACAGTGGGCTCAAAAAAATTAATTTAGAGAAGTTTTTTTTTTACCTTCCCTGGAGTAAGCAATTCTTGAATAAATGATCAATAGCTGACTTGAGCCAAGCAGAAGGACTTGTCCAGAATCAGGCAGGTAATTACTTACAGTGATGAGCTGAGGAAATAAGGCATCTGGGGATGTTGTGGCATTCGTCATGGCTTTAAACCATCTCTCCCTTTCTAGTTGCTTATTTGAAAAATCACTGAACAACTTTGTCCACCAGAAAATTCATAGGTTAGGCTGCACGTTTTAGATGCCTCCATTTTCAAACCAATCCTCAGAGTGCATAGAGGGAATTATTAAAGGAAAGTAATGCCTTTTAAAGAGGCATTAGAGTTTGTGGTTAATAGAAAGAGCTGTGTAAATGGGGCTAGGGCAGGTGATTGAAACATGGGCAACTTGGGCCTGTAAACAACTGCTTAGTTTTCTGGTGGGAATTGATGGTAGAACATTTGCTTCATTTAGTCCTTCTCAGAACAAAATTCCTGCAGTTTGTGCTAAAACCTTCAGCTTCTACAGGTCAGGCCAAGATACAAAGGCAAATGTGTGGAATGAGTCTGGCGCTTTAGCCCTGGAAGTTCCTTTAATCTTTCCCAAGGGTGATCAACTAATGTGTCCATGGGAGAAAATGGCAGTACAGTGCAGCAAAACAGAAGGAACACTGGATGTACACACCTATTGACCCCACAAATTCCACTTCTAGGAATCTAGCAATAGTTACTTAATTATGGAACCATAACTATACCCAAAATGGTTAACAGTCTAATGTCCATCACCAAGGACACTGGCTAAGTAAAAAATGGAA
>NW_006924262.1:8791-13780 GCF_000298275.1 Orycteropus afer afer
ACATACAATGGGATATTCAACCACAAAGATAAATGAAGTTCTGATACATGCTATGACATGTATGAACCCTGAAAACATTATGTTGAGTGAAACAAGTCAAACACAAAGGTCAAATATTGTATGATCCTATTTACATGAAACATCTAAACAGGCAAATTCATACACACAAAAGTAGATTAGTGGTTACCAGAGCTGGAGGGAGGGGTGAATGGGGAGTTTATTGTTTAAGGGATTGTGTTTCTGTTTAGGGTGATGAAAAACGTTTAGGAATATATAATGGTGATGATTGCAAAACATGGTGAATATAATTAATGCCACCGAACTGTATACTTAAAAATGGTAAATATAGCAAAGTTTTAATGTATATCTTACCACAACAAAATGTAAAAAATATAAGCCACCCTTTGTTAGGAGGAACATGAATCTACCAGCCTGTAGCTCTTAGTTCTAATTCCTCTGTCATTGATGAGAAATGAACAATTAGTAAAACAAACTCCCAAGGATTATAAGTGGGTTCTACCATTTACTAGCTGCATGGTCTTCAGTTAGTCACTTATGGATTTTTCTGTAAATGAACAAGTCGGACTAGACTTGGGACATTCAAAGGAGATGCCACATCTGCAGCCTCGGCTGACGGCATGGGGAGCTAAATGAGCCAACCACATGCTACGCACATATCTCTGATTCAGAGCGGATCTAACCATATCTAGTGTACATATATGGAGCTTCCATGCAACTTATAGTGCAAGGAAGGGTCCTGAGGCTAAAATATATTTAGAACTCTAACATCCCATAGATGTCAGAGATTCATGTCCAACATTGGTTACCATTTATTAAATGCTTGTGATGTGTCAAGCACTGTACTAACAGTAGCTTTATATACAGCATTCCTTTTAGTCCTTGTAATTACCCAATGAAGTAGGTGGTATTATCATCCCCATTTATAGTTAAGAAGACTTAACTAACCTCTCTTGTCCTGGCCTATATTCAACAGCACAAAAGAAGCAGAGATAGAGAAAAACTCAGGAAACTATGACTTCCACATCCATAGACTGTGAGATACTTGTCAGGCATCTGAAGAGAAGAGAAAGTGTGTTCCCATATACTAATTCTTACCTGACCCCCCAGGAGGCTCACCAGCTGATAAACATGGTAAAGTCAAAGCTAGCTGGGCCAGTGTTGCTTACAGTGTGGTCTGGGAAGGAGCAGCATCACCTGGGAACTTGTTAGAAAATCACAGGTCCCAGCCCAGAACAACTGAATCAGTATCTCTGGAGGTGAGGTCCTGTGATCTGTGTTTTAATAATCTCTAGATGATTTGTTAGCACAGTCAAATTTGAGAAGTAATCTAAGGACCACTCCTCAAAGCTCGGTTCTAGAACAGTGGTTCTCACTCCTGGCTGAGTATTAGAGTCTTTGGATAGCTTGATGCTCAAGCCTCACCACAGACCACTTAACTCAGAATCTCAGAGGTAGTGCCTGGGAATGTGCACTTTCTTATAGCTACTTGTTGTTGTTGTTGTTGTTATTTGCCATAGAGTCGGCCCCGACTCCTAGCGCCCCCTCCTTGGGTTTCCGAGGCAGTTATCACTACGGAAGTAGGATTGCCCAACCTTCCTTCCGAGGAGTGGCTGGTGGGTTTGAACCGCCAGCCTCCTGGTTAGCAGTCAAGTGCCTTAGGCACTATGCTACCAGAGCTCCCAATAGCTACCTAGATTATTTAAATATACATCCAAAACTGAGAATTATTTTTCAGACTGAAAACTTCTAAGAAGATTATTTTCAACCTTAGTTATATATTGAAATCACCTATTGTTGTTGTTGTTAGGTGCCATCTTCAATTTTCTCTTCTTTGGCTTTGGTGGTTGGTACATAAATTTGAAAAATAGTAGTATTAACTGGTCTTCCTTGTAGGCATATGGATATTATCCTATCACTGGCAGCACTGTACTTCAGGATAGATCTTGAAACATTCTTTGTGCCATTCCTCTTCATTTTGTCTCTGCCGGCATCTAAGATCATATGGTTGTCTGATTCAAAATGGCCAAAAACAGTCCATTTCAGCTCATTAATGCTTAGGATACTGATCTTTATGTATTCCATTTCATTTTTGACAACTTTCAATTTTCCTAGATTCATACTCGATACATTATATGTTCTGATTATTAATGGATGTTTGTAGCTGTTTCTTCTCACTTTGAGTCATGCCACATCAGCAAATGGGGTTCCTGAAAGCTTTACTCCATTCATGTCATTTTAAGGTCAACTCTACTTTGAGAAGGCAGCTCTTCCGCAGCTGTATTTTGAGTGCCTTTGGACCTGAGGGGCTTATCTGCCGGCACTATAACAGACATTGTTTCAGGGTTATTCATAAAGTTTTCTAGTAATATATCAGACAGTGTTTCACTGCTAGTCAAAAAGTTTTCACTGGCCAATTCCTTGAGAATTGGATGGTCCCTTTCTTCTTCTGAGTCTGTCATATGGATAGTATTAAAACATACTGATGCCTGGGTCCCACCCCAGACATTTTGCTTTAATTTTCTGGGGAATGGCCTGGACTTTGGGATGTTTTTTAAAAAAATCCCCAAGCAATCCTGGTGGTGCAATGGTCAAAGCTCTCAGGTGCTAACAGAAAGGCCGGCTGTATGAACTCACCAGTGGCTCTGGGGAAGAAGAGACCTGGTGATCTGCATCTGTCAAGACCACTGCCTAGGAAACCCCACGGAGCAGTTCCACTCCATCCTATAGAATGGCTATGAGCTAGAATCCACTCAATGGCACACAACAAGCAGTAACCAAAGCCAAGAACTGCTATAAGACATGTGGGAAGGGAAGACCTCACATAAACCTGGTTTCTGATTTTACCTGGCTCTGGCTCATCTTCCCATATACAAGGAGCAGAAGCCTAAGGCTAATGCAAGAATTGTTTCAAAGGATAACCCACAGGCATGGAACACTGTGAGCAAACTCATAGTTTCGGCCACCAACACTCTAAGAGACACTAACTAGCCAACTTGGCTGGAGCTTAAAAATTTTGCCGTATATCTTTGTTTCCTATTGCTTGCTGTCCCCCAACCCTCAGACAGGTAAAAATGAGTAGAATGCTGCAGTATGTAAGCTCGACACTTACTGAGCTATAACCTCCAAAATCTGAATCATTGTTCCCAGGGAACAGCTAAAATTGCAGCCTGTTGAGAAGGAGAGGCTTGAAGGAAATAAACTCAGACCAGAAACACTCCTGAGAAAATCATACCTTTCAGGGAAAAAATAATGCATCATACCTTTTAATGAACAGTATATAATCACTTGGGGCTCATGTTCATTTAGAGTTCATGCTAATTCCAGTTGAGAAGTCAAAATTTGCATTTATATGGAGGCTGAATACCAAATGGCATCTATTTTAAAATTTATTTTTCTATAGAAACTTAATGAAGTCAAAATGACACCATCAAATCATTGGATGGGGCAAAGCATGGGCTTCTAAGTCAGAGAGATCCAAGTTCAAGTCCAGCCTCTACTATTTACTGGTTGAGTTTTTCCACTTCTTTTAGGCATAGTTTCCTCATCTGCAAAATGGTAATTACATCTTTTACACAAGTTGATGGACAATAACTGAATAAAATCTAATTGCAGTGGTCTCGATTTCGACTCATGATGGCCTGATGTGTGTCAGAGTATAACTGTGCTCCACGGGGTTTCCAAGAGCTGGTTTGTAAGAAGTACATTGGCTGTTCTTTCTCCTAAGCACCTCTGGGTGGACTCGAACCACCAGTATTTCAGTCAGAAGCTGAACACACTCACTGTTTGTACCATCAGGGACTCCTTAGGTTGGGCAATCCTACTTCCATAGTGATACTGCCTCGGAAACCCAAGGAGGGGTTGCTATGAGTCAGGGCCGACTCAATGGCAAACAACAACAACAGTAACTAAATAGCATAATGGATATAATACTCCTGCTTCAGTGATTTGAATATTGAAGGCACCCAATAAATGTTAGTTTCTCTCTCTTTCTTCACCTTCTTTTTAAACAGACAGGGAATAGAATGGACTTATTACCATTAATTAACATCCATTCTGTACCACAACGGACACATATCGGATGTCATCTAGATCAATCAAAGTCAGCATTCTACTTTCTTGGTGTGCTTATAAATTCTTCAGGCTCTTCATTAACCAAAGGGACTATCATGACTCATATGAGGGAGAATGATCTAAAGAAATTAAAGAGCAAAGAGAAAGTTAAAGTTATCCAAGAAGAAGGAAACAAAACTAAGAAATCAAAAATAGAAAGTGTAATACAACTTGATCCAATAGCCCATGAGATAGACTAATCCAAGCCTTAAGAAAAATATGCTTTTATATGTTTATTTCTCAATCTTAGCCGTCCAGTGTTAGCCAAGCCCTCATTAATTTCCCCTGTCCCACCTCTCTTCCTATATCCTACTCTATCAGGATACTCTCCTTAGAAAATCTACTTTCAGAAATAGTTGAAAAATCAAAAACACAATGAGACACCTATTCCACAACAGCTTCAGGATGTTTTCTTCCTTAAGGTTACTAGGGTAAGAGACTTCAATTTTGCTATAAGTGAGTCCTGCCAGCCTCTGGCAGAAGATGTAGAAATGGCCATAATTCTGACAATCGGGCTCAGATAAGAAGACTGTTTGCCAACCACATCTTCCTCCTCAGATCAAAACCCAAAGTGAGTTAAAAAGATTCTCAAGGCAGAGGAAGGGTGCATAGATGCAAGCAGAGGAGGAGGAAGGTTTGGTGGGTGAGGCTGAAACAAAACTGACCCATCAAAAGGCTTCTGTTAGGCGGGGCAAGATGGAGGACTAGGCAGAAGGATTGCACAGACCCTCTTCAACAAAGAAAAGGGAAACCAATAAATACAGACACAGAAGATAATCTTGGACCCCTGAGCCTTGAAGGAAAGGATGCAGATTTGGACTAAACCCCAACTAGCAGAAGAATTTGCGTGAAAATACC
>NW_006924263.1:0-11409 GCF_000298275.1 Orycteropus afer afer
CAGTACTGTATATGCAAAGGGTTCATCTTTGTTGTCTGCACTTCCCATGTACCTCTCTATGTCTTCCTCTTCCTCAATGCCACCATGTTGATCACTCACATTTGGTACATTGCCCTTCTCATAATCAAAATCAATACTTATTTATACCTATCTCTACCTGTCTAACAGTGTTCCTTACACTCTCCTCCCACCCCTGCTAACCAACAAAAAATTTTCCTTATATAAACATTTCCTTGACTTTTACAATAACAGACTAATACAATATTTGTCCTTCTGTAATTGACTTAATTAACTCAGTATAATGTCCTCCAAGTTCCTCCACATTATGCAGTGTTTTGCAGATTCTACATTATTCTTTAGGGTTGCACAGTATTCAACTGTCTGTATGTACATTAGTTTGGTTATCCACTCCTCAGTTGATGGGCACCTAGGTTGTTTCTAACTTTTTGCTATTGTAAATAATCCTGCGATAAACACGGATGTGCTATGTCTGTTCTTGTCATGGCTCTCACTTCTTTAGGATATATACCTAGTAATGGAATGGCTGGGTCAAATGGTATTTCTAAGTTCAATTTTTTAAGGAATCACCTTACTGCTTTACACAGTGGTTGTACCATTTTACAGTCCCACCAGCAGTGTTTGAGAGTCCCAATCTCTCCATATCCTTGCCAGCAGTTGTTATTTTCTGTCTTGTTGAACTTTGCTATTAGTGCTGGGGCAAGATGGTATCTCATTGTTTTCATTTGGATCTCTCTAATGGCTAATGATCGTGAACGTTTCTTCATGTGTTTGCTTGCCTCCTGAATATTCTCTTTGGTGAAGTGCCTATTCATATCTTCTGTCCATTTTTTTAACTGGATTCTTTGTCTTTTTGTTGTTGAGGTGCTGGAGTTTTCTATAAATTTTAGAGTTAACTCCCTTGTCAGATAAGTCATTGCCAAATATTTTTTCCCAATCTGTGTGTTCTCTCTTGACTCTTTTGGACAAGACTTTGGAAGCACATAAAAATTTAATTTTTACAAGGTCCCATTCATCTAGTTTCTCTTCTGCTGTTTGTGCATTTTGGGTTTTGCTTGATAGTCTATTTATGCCATATATTGTTGTTGTTGTTGTTATGTGCCGTCGAGTCAGCCCCGACTCATAGCGACCCCTCCTTGGGTTTCCGAGGCAGTATCACTACGGAAGTAGGATTGCCCAACCTTCCTTCCGAGGAGTGGCTGGTGGGTTTGAACCGCCAGCCTTCTGGTTAGCAGTCAAGTGCCTTAGCCACTATGCTACCAGAGCTCCTATGTTAGGGCCCCTAAATTTGCCCCTAGTTTTTCCTTGAGGAACTTTATAGTATTAGGTTTCCCATTTAAGTCTTTGATCCCCCTGGAGTTAGTTTTTGTGTTTTGTGTGAGGTATGGATCTTGTTTCATTTTTCTGCAAAAGAATATCCAGTTTTACCAGCACATTTGTTAAAGAGACCATCTCTTTCCCATTTAATGGATTTCAGCCCTTTGCCAAAGATCAGCTTACCATAGGTCAATGGATCTATTTCTGGGTTCTCAATTCTGTTCCACTGCTCTATGTAACTATTGTTGTACCAGTACCAGGCTGTTTTGACTACTTTGGCTGGATAGTAGGTTTTGAGATCCAGGAGTGTGAGATCTCCTCCTTTGTTCTACTTCTTCAATAGTGCTTTGCTTATCTAAGGTCTCTTTCCTTTTCATATAAAATTAGTGATTGGTTTTTCCATATCCTTAAGGAATGTTGATAGGATCTGGATTGAATGTATAGATTGCTTTGGGTAGAACTGACATTTTCACAGTGTTCAAACTTCCTATCCATGATTATGGTATGTGCTTCCATTTATGTAGATCTCTTATGGTTTCTTGAAGCAGTGTTTCGTGGTTTTCTTTGTACAGGTCTTTTGTGTCTCTAGTGAGATTTATTCCCAAGTATTTTATTTTTTGGTAGCTATTGTAAGTGGTATTGATTTCCTTATTGCATTTTCAGCAATCTCTCTGTTGGTGTAGAGGAATCCAAATGATTTTTGTACATCACTCTTGTGTTCTCCCACTATGCTAAATCTCTCAATTAGTTCCAGTAGACTTTTTACTGAGTCTCTTGGGTTTTCTATGTATAGGATCACATCATCAGCAAATATAGATGGTTTTACTTCTTTGTTACCAATTTGGGTGCTTTTGATTTCCGTTTCTTGCCTTTTTGTCTTGGCTAGGACTTCCAATACAATGTTGAATAGAATTAGTGATCTGGGGCATCTTTGTCTGGTTCTTGTTTGCAAGGGGAAACGGTTTCAGTCTCTCTCCATTGAGAATAATGTTGGCTGTTGGTTTTGCATAGATGACTTTTATTAAGTCAAGAAATTTTCCTTCTATTGCTATTTTTCTGAGAGTTTTGATCAGGAATCGGTGTTGGATTTTATAAAATGCCTTTTCTGCATTGATTGATATGATCATGTAGTTCTTTTCCTTTGTTTTCTTTATGTGATGGGTGACATTGATTGTTTTTCTAATGTAGAACCATCCTTGCATACCAGGTGTAAACTCTACTTGGTCATAATGTATTATTTTTTTTTATATGTTGGTGAGGTCTATTGGCTAGTATTTTGTTGAAGATTTTTTCATCTATATTCGTGAGGGATATTGGTCTGTAGTTTTCCTTTTGAGTGATGTCTATTACTGGTTTTGGTATCAAGGTCATTCTTGCTTCATAAAATGAATTTGGGAGGATTCCATCCTTTTCTAAGTTCTGGAATAGTTTGAGTAGGATTGGTGTCAGTTCTTCTCTGAATGTTCCATAAAATTTGCCAGTGAAATGTCTGGGACAAGGCTTTTTTTTTTTTTTTTTTTTTTTAATGACCTGCTCAATTTCCTCTTTTGTTATGAGTCTGTTGAAATTTTCCACTTCAATCTGTTAGCTTAAGTTAGTATGTTTCTAGAAATCTGTCCATTTCTTCTCGTTTTTCAAGTTTGTTGGAGTATAATTATTCACAGTATCTTGATATTATTTTTTAAATTTCTGTTGTGATGTCACCCTATTCATTTCTTATTTATGATATTTGTATTCTCTCCTTTTTTTCCTTTGTTAAATTTGCCTGTGATTTGTCAATTTTATTAACATTTTCAAAAAAACAACCTCTCATCTTGTTGATTTTTTTTATTGTCTTTCTATTTTCTGTTAAATTTATTTCTGCTCAATTCTTTATTATTTCTTTTCTTCTGGTGACTGTAGGCTTTTTTTTTTTTTTTTGCTGCTCTTTTTCTAATTGTTGGAGAAGTTAGGTTAAGGTGTTGATTTTGGCTGTTTTTCTTTTTTGATGTGTACATTTCTTTCTATAAATTGGCCTCTGATCACTGCTTTTGCTGTGTCCCAAAGGTTTTGGTATGTTGTGTTTTCATCCTCGTTTGATTTTAAGAATTTTTTTATTTCATTTTTTATTTCTTCTATTTCCCAGGCATTTTCAAGGAGGGTGTTATTCAATTTCCATGTGTTTGTTTTTTTTCTGTTGATCATCCTATTTTTGATTTCTAATTTTATGGCATTGTTATCTGAGGAGATGCTTTGCAGTATTTCAGTGTTTTTAAATTTATTGAGGCTTGCTTTGTGACCTAACATGTGGTCTGTCCTGGAAAATATTCCATGTGTGCTGGAAAAGAATGTATATTGTGCTGTTGTTGGGTGAAGTGCTCTGTAGATTTCTATAATGCCAAGTTGCTGGATTGTATTGTTTAGTTCTTCTGCATCTTTGTTGAGTTTCTTTCCAGTTGTTCTATTTTTGATTGAAAGTGGTGTACTAAAGTCTCCTACTATGACTGTGGAGTCATCTATTTGTCTTTTCAATCCTGTTAAAGTCTGATTTATGTTTTTAGTTCTTTTTTTTCCATTGGGTCCACAGATATTTATTAAGGTTATATTTTCTTGTTTGGTTGATCCTTTAATCATTATGTAATATCCTTCCTTTTCTCTTATGGCTGTTTTTGTCTGAAAGTCAATTTGATCAGAAATTAATATTGTCACTCCTGCTCTTTTTTGGTTGCCATTTGTTTGATACATTTATTTCCAACCTTTGATTTTTAGTCTATTTTTGTCTTTGTCTCTAAGGTGTGTCTCTTGTAGACAGCATATTGATGGGTTGTGTTTTCTTATCCAGTCTGCAACTCTCTGTCTCTTGTAAAATGATACAATCACTGTGGAAAGCAGTATGATGATTCCTTAAAAAGCTGGAATTAGAAATACTATTTGATCATTTGACCCAGCTGTTCCATTAGCAGGTATATATCCTAAAAAAGTGAAAGCCAGGACAAGAACAGATATATGTACACCCATGTTCATGGCAGAACTATTTACAATGGCAAAAAGATGGAAACAACCTAAGTGCCCATCAACAGAAGAATGAATAACCAAACTAAGGTACATATACACAATGGAATACTATGCAACACTAAAGAATAATGTAGAATCTGAAAAATACCACATAACATGGATGAATTTTGAGGACATCATGCTGAGTGAAATAAGCCAATCACAGAAAGACAAATATTGTATTAATTCATTATTGTAAAAAGTCAAGGAAAGGTTTATATATGGAAGGAAACTTGCCCGTAGCTCTGGTGGGCCTGGAATAAGAGGCAGAGCTAAAGCCAAAGGTCAAGGGGCTTTCACCCAGCCCCTAGCACTTTGAACTTGGACTTCTAGCCTCCTGCACCCTAAGAGAATAAATCCCTGTTTGTTAAAGCCATCCATTTTTGGTATATCTGTTACATCAATGATAGAGAACCAAAACAAGTTGTAAATCACTTCTTATCAGTAATTACAGTGAATATAAATGGACTAAATGTTCCAATCAAAAGACAGAGTAGAAGAATGAATTTTTAAAAAAAAAAAAAAATCCACCTAAATGCTATTTACAAGAGACACAACGCAAACTCAAGGACACAAACTCAAAGTTGAAAGCAAAAGGATTTTTAAAAAAAATCCATGTAAATAATAACAAAAAGAGAGCTGGTATGGTACTTTTGCTATGAGACAAATTAGATTTTAAGACAAAATATGTTAGAAGAGATAAAGATGGACATTTGTTCTTGTTGTTGTTGTTGTTGTTATGTGCCGTCGAGTCGGCCCCGACTCACAGCGACCCCTCCTTGGGTTTCCGAGGCAGTATCACTACGGAAGTAGGATTGCCCAACCTTCCTTCTGAGGAGTGGCTGGTGGGTTTGAACCGCCAGCCGTCTGGTTAGCAGGCAAGTGTCTTAGCCACTATGCTACCAGAGCTCCTAAAGATGGACATTAGATAGTGTTAAAAAGATCTATTAATCAGAAGATTTAACAATCATAAATATGTGGACACCCAGCATCATGGCCCTAAATATATAAAGCAAACAATTGAAGAGTGAAATAGGTAGTACTACAATAATAGTTCGAGACTTCAATACACTACTTTCAATATTGAACCAAAAAAAGCTCAACAAGGAAACAGAGGACCTGAATGACAATATAAACCAACTAGCCTTAAGGGACATATAAAACATTCCACCCCAAAACAGCACAATATACATTCTACTCTAGTGCACATGGATTATTCTCCAGGACAGATCATGTTCTGGTTACCTAGTGCCACTCTGACAAGAATATACTACAAATGGGATGCATGAACAAACAGGAGTTAATTCTCTTATACTCTGGAAGCTCTTTAAGTCTGAGTTCAAAGTCCGAGGCTCTGGGGTCTTTGTGAAAGTCCCTCAACCTTGGGCTTCAAGCTCTGCCTCCTGCTCCCAGCCCATTGAAGCCAGAGGCTTTTCTTCACTTAGACAGCTACTGGCTGCTGAGACTGACAAGTCCAAAGCTAACAAGCAAAAAGCCACAGTCCCAATGTTACCAAACCACATGGCAGGCTGTTAATTCAAGACCATTGAAAGTCCCAAGGTTGACAGAGCATGGCAGGCTGCTGAACAATGACACAGCTACATGCAGGATTCAAGCGTACCATAAGCTAGAGACTGTTCCCTGAGGCTTCCCTTTATGTACAGGAAGCAGACCACAGTCCTAACACAGATGCTCAGCTGCTGACAGTAGATTCCACCATGGAGTTGATTACCAGTCTCATCATGAAGAATACTACATCCAGCTGCCCAGCCACTCAACCAGGCCCAGCCAAGTTGACACACAAACTTAACTACCACAGATCACATATAAGGTAACAGAGCAAGTCTTGATAAATTAAAAAAGATTTAATTCATACAAAGTTATTTCTCTGACCACAACAGAGTGAAGCTAGAAATCAATAACAAAAAAACAGTTGCAAAAGACACAAACATATGGAAATTAAACAACACACTGTGAAACTACCAATGGGTCAAGGAAGAAATCAAAAGAAAAATCACAAATGTCTTAGGTTCAGATGAAAACGAAAGCACAACATGCCAAAATGTAAGGGTTCCAGCAAAGGCAATAATCAAACGGAAACTTGTATCTACAAACCACACATGAAAAAAGAAGATCTCAAATTAATAGCCTAACTCAAGAACTCCAGGAACTAGAAAAAGAAGGGCAAACCAAGACTAAAGCTATCAGAAGAAATGAAACAACAAAGACCAGAGCAGAAATAAATAAAATTTTAAAACAGAAAAACTACAGAGAAAATCAACAAAACCAGAAGTTTGTTCTTTTAAAAGATCAGTGACAAACCTTTAGCCAGAGTGATAAAGGAAAAAATAGAAAAGATGCAAATAGCCAAAATAAGAAAAGAAATTGAGACATTACAACTAACCTGATAGAAATAAAGAAAATGATGACAGAATATTATGAATAACTGTACAGCAACAAACTGGATAATCTAGATTAAACAAACAAATTCTTAAACCCATTAACAAGTGAAGAAATGAAATCAGTATCAAAACATCCCAACAACAAAAAAAAGTCCTAGACCAGATGGCTTCACTGTAGAATTCTACCAAACTTTTATAGAAGAATTGACTCTAATACTTTTTAAGTTGTCTAAAAGAAGACACTTGCCTGCTAACCAGACGGCTGGCGGTTCAAACCCACCAGCCACTCCTCGGAAGGAAGGTTGGGCAATCCTACTTCCGTAGTGATACTGCCTCGGAAACCCAAGGAGGGGTCGCTATGAGTCGGGGCCGACTCGACGGCACATAACAACAACAACAACAACAAAAGATAGAGAAGGAAAGAATACTCCCTAATTAATACTCTCTAATTAATTCTATGAAGCAAACGTAACCGTGATACTCAAACAAGACGAAAACACCACAAGAAAACTACAGGCATCTTAGGAACACAGAAGCAAAAATACTCACCAAAATACCAACAAATAGAATTCAACAGTATATTAAGAGTCATACACCATGACCAAGTGGGATTTATTCCAGAAATTCAGGGATAGCTAAACATTAGAAAATCATCAACATAACATCCTATCAATAGAATAAAGTGCAAGAACCACATGAACATCTCTACGGATACAGAGCTGGCAGTTCAAATCCACCAGCCGCTCCTCAAAAGGAAGGTTGGGCAATCTACTTCCATAGTGATATTGGCTCGTAAACCCAAGAAAGGGTCGCTATGAGTTGGATCCGACTCGATGGCAGTGAGTTTGGTTTATTTTCATTAGCCTAAAACAATATGGTGGCTCCTCAAAAAACTAAAAACAGAACTACCATATGACCCAAAAATTGCACTGCTAGGTAGATACCCAGAAGACTTGAAAGCAGACTCAAACAGAGACTTGTACACCAATGTTCACTGCAGCACTATTCACAATAGCCAAAAAGCAGAAACAACTTCATACATACAGCCTGTAGGATAAATGAAGTCTTGATACATGCTACAACATGGATGGAGCTGGGAGACATGACACTGAGTAAAATAAGTCAATCACAAAATGACAAATATTATATGCCCTCATTTATATAAAATGATAAGAAAAGGCAATGTATACAGAACAAAGTTTATTAGTGGGTATCAGGGGTAAGAGGGAGGGAGAAAAGAGCAGTTAATGATTCTAAGAAAATGCATTGATTAAGGGAAGGGTGGCATAGCCAATCAATGTAATTGCTATCATTACGATGTATACCTGTAAAAAGTTGAATTTCTAACATTGTGATAGATATATTTACAACAACGACAAAAAAAGAAAAAAAGAGTAGCTGTTTAAATACAACCAAAACCTTATGGGATTTGGTTCCTTGGTTTGGAGGATTAGGGTCTTGGCACATTTCATGGCACATCTCAGTTAACTGGCCTAATAACACATTTAGTGCTACTGTTCTACCTCCTAGTTTGTTGCATAATGCGTGGGGTCTTAGTAGCTTGCAAGCAGCCACCTAAGGCACAATAACTAGTGTCTAATCACCCTGCTGCAAAAGACCTCTTTAAAGTGCTGAAGAGCAAAGAAGTCTTTTTGAAGACTAAGGTATATCCAACCCAAGCAATGGTGTTTTCAATTGCCTCATATGCACGTGAGAGCTGGGCAATGAACAAGAAAGACCAAAGAACTGATGGTCCTGAGTTGGGATGTTGGCAAAGAATACTGAAAGTACCATGCACTGCCAAAAGAACAAATAAATCTATCCTGGAAGAAGTGTAGCCAGAATGCTCCTTGGAAGCAAGAATGGCCAGACTTCGTCTCACCTACTTTGGTCTTGTGGTCAAAAGGAACCACTCCCTGGAGAAGAGTATCATGCTTGGTAAAGTAAAGGGTCAGTGAGGAAGAGGAAGGCCCTCAATGAGATGGACACAGTAGCTGCAATGATGGGCTCAGGTATAGCAAGGACTGTGAGGCTGGCACAGGACCGGGCAATGTTTCGTTCTGTTGTACATAGATAGGGTCGCAATGAATCAGAGCCAACTCAACAGCACCTAACAATGACAGCAATTCACCAGGAGCAAGACAAAGACGAGTTAGGAAGAGGAGGAGGAAATAGAATGTATGATTGGCTCCATGAACAACTGCTTTCTTTGCCATGAGACCAGTGGTGCCCACCTACCATTACTGAACATTTTGATTAAAGAATCTATAGACGAATCACCATCAAAAGAGGGAAAATACAAAACAGAATTTCAAATGTTCATGGATTCTAGACTTTCTAGAGCCACAAAGTTGGATGAACTCCTGAAGCTACTGCCCTGAGATAATCTTTAAAACTTAAACCAAAATATCCCTAAAAGTCTTCTTAAAACCAAACAATAATTAGTAAAAAAAAATGCCTTGATCATTATGCTCTTTTAAAACTCTCTATATGGAATCAAATTGGTAACGGCAACTGGAAAGATTAGATAGGAACCTTAGGGGGCCATGGATTTGTCAATGGGGAAGGAACAACTCAGAAAAGGAGGCTGAGAATGGTGTACAACCGGAAGAATGTAATCAATGTCATTAAATTGTACATATATATATATATATTTTTTTAAAAAAAGCATTTCAATTATTCACCACCAGTTTTTCACATCTTTAGAAAGTTTTAACTAATGATCCAATGATGTTGTTGCTGTTAGCTGCCATCTACTCGATTCCAGCTCATAGTGAATCTATGTACAACAGAATGAAACACTGCCCAGTCCTGCACCATCCTCACAATCCTTGCTATGCTTAAGCCTATCATGGCAGCCACTGTGTCAATTCATTTTGTTGAGGGTCTTCCCGTTTTTCATTGACCCTCAATTTTAACAGGAGTGATATCCTTCTCCAAGAACTGGACCCTTCTGCCAACATAACCATAGTAGGTGAGAGACAGTCTGGCCGTTCTTGCTTCTAAGAAGCATTCCAGCTGTACTTGTTTCAGGACAGATTTGTTCCAATGAAAGTTTTTTAAAAAAAGGAATTCAATTGCCAGAAAGTGTCAAGCAAACCTGTCACTGTTTGAAAGACAGTAGAACTATATACCTGTAATGAGGACAGAGACTGCATCCCAGAGTGGAAGGCAATATCCAACACTGGGAGTGGCCTTCGAATGACTCATGCATAACGACTGGGGTCGTAAATATTCCATTTCATAAGGCAACAGTATCTCTTCAAGGCTGACTATAACATCTTTTGAGTGTTTTGGTTCTTTTGCAAGAAGTCAGAGACTTGGCTAGATATCTGGTATTGAGATAAAGAGGACAGGACAAGGAACTCTCATTTGCCAGTAGAAAGGGGGTAAGGCAGACCTGGTGACAACAGCAAAAGGGGGTGCAGCAGGTATACCTGATACCCAGTTGTCAAATTTCCTCGTCTGCTTTCTAATTTTTCTATGTTATCCTCAAATCGGAAAAACAAACTTATTACACACAAATCAGACTTGAATTAGAAGTAACTGAGTGGGAAAGGGAAAATGCTTTGGAGCAAAGCAGATACCTGAAGAGTCATGGTAAAGCAATTGTTAAGACATGACTCTTGGAGCCCAGGGGAAAAAAGAAACAAAACAGTTGTAAAGTCAATTCCAACTCAAGGTGATCAATCTCAGGTGTGTCAGAGTAGAACTATGCTCCATAGGGCTTTCAATGGCTTTTTTTTTTTTTTGAAGTAAATCACCAGGTCTTCCTTCTAAAATGCCTCTGGGTAGACTGAAATCAGGAGCTCTGGTGGTATAGTGCCTAAGGAATTTGACTGCTAACCAGAAGACCATCAGTTAAACCCAGCAGCCACTCCTCGGAAGGAATGTTGGTGATCTACTTCCCAGCTGATACTGCCTGGGAAAACCAAGGAGGAGTTGCTGAGTCGGATCCGACTCAATAGCAGTGAGTTTGGTTTTTATGGTTTGAGACTCAACTTACCAACTTTTCAATTATCAGGCAAATGTGTTAACTGTTTGCACCAGCTAGGGACTCTTGATGCCTTGGAGAAGGCAGAAAGAAAAGTCCACAGCAAGAGATGATAAATCACAATCAAGACAAGTTAACATTCTCCTCAAAGGACCCTTAGAAATAAATGTGTGGGTGTGTGGGCTGTTCTACAATGCAACCAAACCAAACCAAACTCACTGCCATCAAGTCAATTCTGACTCATAGTGACCTCTTTAGGTAAATTGTTGTTGTTGTTAGGTGCCATCGAGTTGTTTCTGACTCATAGTGACCCCATGCACAGCAGAACGAAACACTACCCTATCATGCGTCAGCTCTATGATCCCTGCTATACTTGAGCCCATCATTGCAGCCACAGAGTCAATCCATCTCGTTGCAGGTCTCCCCCTCTTTCATCGACCCTCCACCCTACCAAGCATGACATCCTTCTCCAGGGAATGGTCCCTTCTGACAATAAGACCAAAATAGGTGAGACGAAGTCTGGCCATTCTTGCTTCCAAGGAGAATTTTGGGTGCACTTCCTCCAGGACAGATCTGTTAGTTCTTTTAGCAGTCCATGGTACTTTCAGCATTCTTCACCAGCACCACAACTCAAAAGCATCAACT
>NW_006924263.1:13294-14990 GCF_000298275.1 Orycteropus afer afer
ATGCCATTCCTCTTCAAACTGTCATTCCCAGAATAGTAGATCATATGGTTGTCTGATTCAAAATGACCAAAACCAGTCCATTTCAGCTCACTAATGCCGAGGATATCAAGCTTTATGAATTCCATTTCACTTTTGACAACTTCCAATTTTCCTAAAGTCATACTTCGTACATTCCATGTTCCAATGATTAATGGACTTCTGCAGCTGTTTCCCTTCAATTTGAGTGGTGCCACATCAGCAAATAGAGGTCTCGAAAGCTTTACCTTATCCATATAAGTAAGGCTGAGTTTACTTAGATGATGCAGCTCTTTCCCAGTCCTATTATGAGAGACTACTAACCTAACAGCACTATTCATAAAGTTGTGCGGTAATGTATGAAACAGTGTTTCTTTGCTATTCATAACGTTTTCCCTAGCCAATTCTTTGAGAAGTGGACAGCGTCTTCCTACTTCCTAGTCTGTCTCAGTCTGTAAGCTGGGCTGATACCTGTGCACCATGTGCATCCCCACTGGGTTTGAAACACCAGTGGCTCAGACTCAAAACTCACATCAACATGTCACCACAGTAGACAAACGGACAGACAAGTTTGTCTCCCTGTTGCAAACCTCTCGTACCACACTTACCTCAGTCCCTGTGGCTGACTGCTCCTCTGTTCAGGTTCCTGGGCCTTTTAATCCCCTTTCTCCCTCTCTCCCATCCTACTGCTTTGGGAGTGCCTGGGTTTCCTCGCCTCACCTGGATCCCTATGGCTGACTGCTCCTCTGTCCTGGTTCCTGGCTTTTAATCCCCTTTCTCCCTCTCTCCCATCCTACTGCTTTGGGAGTGCCTGGGTTTCCTCGCCTCATCTAGATCCCTGCGGCTGACTGCTCCTCTCTCCAGGTTCCTGGGCCTTTTAATCTCCTTTCTCCTGCTTTCCTGCCCTGCTGCTTTAGGTGTGCCTGGGTTCCCTCTCCTCATCTGGATCCCTACGGCTGACTGCTCCTCTGTCCCGGTTCCTGGCTTTGAATCCCCTTTCTCCCTCTCTCCCATCCTACTGCATTGGGCGTGCCTGGGTTCCCTCTCCTCACCTAGATCCCTGCGGCTGACTGCTCCTCTCTCCAGGTTCCTGGCTTTAAATCCCCTTTCTCCTGCTCTCCCACCCTGCTGCTTTAAGTGTGTCTGGGTTCTCTCTCCTCACCTGGATCCCTGAGACTCACTGCTCCTCTGTCTGGGTTCCTGGCTTTTAATCCCCTTTCTCCCACTCTCCTGTCCTGCTGCTTTGGATGTGCCTGGGTTCTCTCTCCTCACCTGGATCCCTGTGGTTTATGAGGTGGTAAATCTTTACAGACGTAGATTGCCCAGTTTTCCTTCTGCAGGGTGGCTGGTGGGTTTGAACCTTTAACCTTCTGGTTAGCAGTCAAATGCCTTAGGCACCACACCACTATGTATTTAACTTAATGTCATTTAGATATTTAAAAAAAAAAAAAAGATGGCGCAAAAGATGGGAAAAGTTGAAAATTCCATGAAATCCCAAAGGAGTCAACTAAAGAGTAAGTGGAGCCAATAATCGAGTTTTGCAAAATTGAGAAATACAAGAGAAACAATTTTGTTTGTTGTTGTTGTTGTTGTTAAGTGCCGTCGAGTCGTTTCCAACTCATAGCGACCCCATGCACAGCAGAACGAAACATTGCCCCATCCCACGCCAGCCCCACAATCC
>NW_006924264.1:0-3175 GCF_000298275.1 Orycteropus afer afer
CATTGCTGAGTGAGACACCGAGGGACCAGCACTGCTGGGAAAGAGACTGTGAGAGACTGTTGGCTGAGGGACGTTGGGCTGGGAGAGAGACTGAGTGTTCTTCCTGAACCTGAGTTGTAGCCTGGTGCTTCCCTAATAAACCCTGTAATCCGTGAGTTCTGTGTGGCCACTGCAGTGAATTATCGACCCAGAGGAGAGGTGGTGGGTGCTTTGGGAGGAACAGTTGGTGAAAGGGCTGGAGGGAGGCAGCATGTCTGGCCTTGCAGTAGTAGGCCTTGGGCTATTGTTGGTGATTCTGCCTTCCTCTTGTGGGGTTCTAGGAGGTCAGAATATGTGGCCTCCTTGCCATTTTTGCAGACGTCATGCTTGGTAAGGTGGAGGGTTGATGAAAGAGGGGAAGGCCCTCAACAAGATGGATTGACACAGTGATAGTGATAATGGGCCCAAGTATAGCAGTGATCATGGAGCTGGCACAGGACCAGGTGGTGTTTCATCCTGCTGTGCATAAGGTTGCTATGAGCCAGAGACTACTTGACGGCACCTAACAACAACAACAACAACATACACTTGGGCATTGCCAGATGG
This sequence comes from Orycteropus afer afer, assembly GCF_000298275.1. Taxonomy (NCBI): domain Eukaryota; kingdom Metazoa; phylum Chordata; class Mammalia; order Tubulidentata; family Orycteropodidae; genus Orycteropus; species Orycteropus afer. The sequence goes on from NW_006924264.1 coordinate 586, forward strand.
AATACACAGAACTCAAATAGATTACATCTGTGGAAAATGGCAAAGGAGAAGCTCGATATCATCAGTCACAAAAAAGCCATCAGTTGCTCATATTTGAGTAGAAGTTGGAGAAAGTTGAAACAAGTCCAAGAGAGCCAAAATAAGACTTTGAGTATGTCCCACCTTCATTTAGAGATCATTGGAAGAATAGATTTGATGTGTTGAACACCAGTGATGGAAGACCAGATGAGTTGTGGGATGACACCAAGAATATCATATGTGAAAAAAGTAAAAGGTCATTAAAAAGACAACAAAGGAAGAAAACACTAAAATGAATGTCAGAGGAAACTCTGAAACTTGGTCTTGAACAGAGAGTAGCTATAGTGAATGGAAGAAATGACAAATTAAAGAGTTTGATCAGAAGATTTCAAAGGCAGCTCGAGAAGACAAAGTAAAGTATTATAATGAAATGCGCAAAGACCTGGAGGTAGAAAACCAAAAGGGAAGGATACACTTGGCATTTCTCAAGCTGAAAGAACTGAAGAGAAAATTAAAGCCTCAAGTTCCAGTATCAAAGGATTCTGTGGGCAAAATACTGAATGGTGCATGAAGCATCAAAATCAGATGGAAGGAATATGCAGAATCACCGTACCAAAAAGAATTTGTTGATGTTCAGGTATTTCAGGAGGTAGCATATGGTCGATAACCAATGGTATTGGAAGGTACAAGTCCAAGCTGCACTGAAGGAATTGGTGAAGAACAAGGCTCCAGCAATCGACAGAATACCCATTGAGATGTTTCAACAAACAGATGCAGAACTGGAAGTGTTTATTCATTTATGCCAAGAAATTTGGAAGACAGCTACCTGACCAATTGACTGGAAAAGATTGATATTTGTGCCCATTCAAAAGAAAGATGATCCAACAGACTGTGGAAATTATCAAACAATATTATTAATATCACACACAAATAAAATTTTTCTGACGATAAACAGTTGCAGCAGTATATTGACAGGGAACTTTCAGAAATACATGCTGGTTTCAGAAGAGAACATGGAACGAGGATTATCGTTTTTGATGTCAGATGGATCTTGGCTCAAAGTAAAGAATACCAAAAAGATGTTTCCTGTGTTTTATCAATTGTGTGAAGGCATTTGACTCTGTGGATCTTATCAAATTATGGATAACATTGCGAAGAATGAGAATTCCAGAACACTTAATTGTGCTCATTAGGAATCTGTACTCAGACCAGGAGGCTGTCATTTGAACTGAACAAGGGGATATTGAATGGTTTAAAATCAGGAACGGTGTGCATTAGAGTTGTATCCTTTCACCATACTTATTCATTCTGTGTGCTGAGCAAATAATCTGGACTATATGAAGAAGAACGGGGCATCAGTGTTGGTGGACGACTCATTAACAACTTGTGATATGCAAATGACACAACCTTTCTTGCTGAAAGTGAAGAGGACTTGAAGCACTGACTGATGAAGATCAAAGACTACTGTCTCTAGTATGGTTTACACCTCAACATAAAGAAATCCTCACAATTGGACTAATAAGTAACATTACCATAAACGGAGAAAAGATTGAAGTTGTCAGGGATTTAATTTTACATGGATCCACAATCAACACCCATGGAAGGAGCAGTCAAGAAATAACACATTATATTGCACTGGGGAAATGGGCTGCAAAAGACATCTTTAAGTGTTAGGAAGCAAAGGTGTCACTTTGAAGACTAACATGCGCCTAATTCAAGTCATGGTATTTTCATTTGCCTCTTATGCATGTGAAAGCTGGACAGTGAATATTAAAGATGGAAAAAGAGTTGATGCCTTTGAATTGTGGTGTTTGTGAAGTACACTGAAAATACCATGTACTATCAGAAGACTGAACAGATCTGTCTCAGAAAAAGTGCAGCCGGAATGCTCCTTGTGCGCAGGAATGGCCATACTTCATCTCATGTACTTTGGTTATATTGTCAGGAGGTACCAGTCTCTGGAGAAAAAGGATGTCATGCTTGGTAAAGTAGAGGGTCAGTGAAAAAGAAGCCTCTCAACAAGATGGGTTGATATTGTGACTATGACAGTAGGGTCAAGCATAGCAAGGATTGTGGGGATGGTGGACTGGCTGGGCATTGTTTCATTCTGTTGTACGTAGGGTTGCTATGAGTCTGATCCAACTCTACAGCACCTAACAACATGTTTAACTTTTGAGCACCTGCCAGACTGATTCCAAAGTGGCTTTTCCATTTCACATTCTCACAAGCAATGTATGAAGATTCCAGTTTTTCCACACCCTCACAAACAGCTGTTGTTATGTGACTTATTGAGTCTAGCCATCATAGTTGGTGTGAAGTATTGCATCGTGTAGTTTTGATTTGTATTTCCCTAATGACTGACATTGAGCATCTGTGTTAGTTCTCTAGTGCTGCTGTGACAGAAATACCACAAGTGGATGGCTTTAACTAACACAGAAATTGATTCTTCTCAGTTCAAATGGCTAGACGTCTGAATTCTGGACTCTCAGTTCTATTGCATGTATCTGATGTCTGTTCTCATGCTAATACTAAACTGCCTTGATTGCTGTTGCTTTATAGTGAGTTTTTGTGT
>NW_006924264.1:4926-9896 GCF_000298275.1 Orycteropus afer afer
GGAATGCCGTTCTTCCAGCTTGTCCTTGGAATAGCATTGCAGGTAGGCCACACCCCTGGGGAAACTCCCCTTGGGCAGACCGGCTGCTCAGAACTCAGTCATCTGATCCCATCATGGGAACCACCACTCACAACTGGAGTCCAGCCAAGTTGACACATCATCAACTATCACAGTTTTCAAATTGGTTAATTATCAATTCATGGCCAATCTAGTTTCTTCTTCCATCCACTCCCTACCCTGCCCCAGATACTTGGAGGGAAATTTTAGATATTGTATCACTTCAACTGTAAGTGTATCTGGAGACTTGGGGACTTTAAAAAATTTTATAACCATGATAGTATTGTCACACTTTAAAATTTTAACATTAATTTCTTAATATCATAAAATATCTAGTCAAGGTTCATTTTCCCTGATTGTCTTAAAATTAAAAAAATATATATTTTGTTTGAATTAGGATCCAAATGATGTTCATACATTGTGATTGGTTCACAGGCCCTTTAAGCCTCTAAATTTTTTTTTTTTTTAATTTTTAGGAAAATGTTTGTTCTTTTATAGTTTTTTTTTTTGTGTGTGTGTGTGATAAAATGTACCACTCTAACAATTTTTAAGTTTATAATTCAGTGGCATTGACCACTATTGGTTTTCAAAATTTTCTAAATTTTTTTAGTTTCCCAAAGACACTCTACCTATTGCCATAACTCCTCATACATCCCCCTTCCAGCCCTTGTCAGCGTCTAACCTGCTGCTGTTTCTATGCATTTTCCTATTCTAGATATTTCATATAAATAAGGTTGCAAAATATTTGTCCTTTTGTGTCTGAAATATTCCACTCAGCATAATGTTTTTAAGTGTCATCTGTGTTGTAGTATATATCATAATTTCATTTTTCTTCATGGCTGAATAATATGCCATTGTGCATTGTCCATATACTGCATATTATCCATACATTTGTCTTTTGAGAGACACTTAGGTTTTTTTTTTTTCCACCTTTTGGATATTGTGAATAATGCTGCAGGGAGCATTGGTGTACAAGTTTCTGAGTCCCCTGCTTTCAAGTCTTGAGTATATACCTAGGAGTGGAATTGCTAGGTCTCTTGTAATAGATTTTGGTTTAAAGTCTGTTTTGTCTGGTATTACTATTGCCACCCAGCTTTCTTTTGATAACTCTTTGCATGGAATTTTTTTTTTTCCATCCTTTTACTTTCAACTTATTTGTGTCTTTATATCTAAAGTAGGTTTGTAGTAGACAGTATATAGTTGGATGATGCTTTCTTATCCATTCTACAAGCTCTGCCTTTTGATTGGAGGGTTTAATCTACTTATATTTAGTTATTAGTGATAAGGAAAGACTTCTGCCATTTTGTGATTTGCTTTCTGCATGTCTTATACCTTTTTTTGTCCCATATTTTCTCCAACACTACCTACTTTTGTTGATTCTTTTTTTATAGCGAACCATCTTGATTACATTATTGTTTCTGCTTGTGTGTGTGTGTGTGTGTGTGTATCATTTTTTTTTTACAATATTTTCTTTATGGTTAATTATGTTTAACACTCTAAATTTATGATAGTCTACTTTGAATTGATACCAATTTTAACTTCAGTAACATATTAAAATTCTGTTTTTATACTATTGCACCACTCCCTTTATGTTGTTGTCGTCATCACAAATTACATCTTTTACAGTGTATGTCCAATAACAAATTATATATATAGTTATTTTTTATGCATTCATCTTTTAAAAGATACGTTGTTGTTGTTGTTGTTATGTGCTGTCGAGTCGGCCCCGACTCATAGTGACCCCTCCTTGGGTTTCCGAGGCAGTATCACTATGGAAGTAGGATTGCCCAACCTTCCTTCCGAGGAGTGGCTGGTGGGTTTGAACTGCCAGCCTTCTGGTTAGCAGTCAAGTGCTTTAGCCACTATGCTACTAGAGCTCCTTTTAAAAGATATAGGATATAAAAATAGAGTTGTGATTCAAAAATACCATAAAACTGACCATTTTACTTATCCATAAAATTACTTTTACTAGAGATCTTTTTTTTCTTAGTATGGCTTTGAGTTTTGAGTTACTGACTAGTCTTAATTTCATTTCAAAGGGAAGGATTCCCATTAGCATTTTTTGTAGGGAAGGTCTCGTGGTAACAGACTCCTTCAGCTTTTGTTTATCTAGGAATGTCTTAATTTTTCACCTCAGTTTTAAAGGACAGTTTTGCCAGGTAAAGAAATCTTGCTTGACAGTTTTTTTCCCCCTTTGCACTTTACGTTTGTCATCTCACTGCCTTCTGGCCTCCAGGGTCCCTGAGGATAAAATGACACTTGATCTTATTGAAGATCCTTTGTAGGTTATGAGTGACTTCTTGCTGCTTTCAAGATCTCTCTTTGTGTGGGTGGCTTTTTTTTATAATTTGACTGTAATGTGTCTCAATGTGGATCTCTTTCAGTTTATCCTTCTTGGAGTTCATTTAGTTTCTTAGATATGTATATTCATGTCTTTCATCACATTTGGGAAGTTTCTGACCATGATTTTTTAAAATATTCTTTCTGCCCCTTCTTCTCTCTTCTTCTTTTGGACTACCGTAGTGTATATGTTGATTGGCTTGATGGTGGCCCACAGATCTGTTAGGGTCTGTTCATCTTTCTCCAGTTTTTTTTTCCTTCTCTTTTGATTAAAGGAGCTGTCCTGTCTTCAAGTGTGCTGATTCTTCTTTCAGCTCAGATCTGCTGTTAAGCCCCTTTATTGAATTTTTCATTTTCAGTCATTGTATTTTCAGCTCTAGAATTTCTATTTGGTTCATTTTATAATTTCTCTTTATTGATATTATCATTTTATTCATAAATCATTTTCTAGGTTTTTACTATTTTTTTTTGTCCATGGTTTCCTTTAGCTTTTTTGAGCATATTTAAAACAGTTGATTTAGTAACTTTGACTACTAATTCTAATGTCTGAGAAATCAGAGACAGTTTCTATGACTTTATTTTGTTTCTTTGAATGGGCCATACTTTCCTATTTCTTAGTATGCTTTATTTTATTTTTTAATTGAAAACTAAACATGTGGTTATTATAACATGGTAAATCTTCCTTCCTTGAGGTTTGCTGTTCTTGGTTGTTGAAGACTAAGCTTGTGTTTGTTGTTGTGTTGTTGTTTAAGCTTATGTTTTGCCAGTGTTTTAACTGAGATTTTCTTGAATGCCAGGACCATTTTTAAGTTCACTTTCTCTTTTTTCTAAGTTTTCTTTATTTTGTTGTTATTGAGAATGCACACAGCAAAGCATAGCCCAGTTCAACAGTTTTTACATGTACAATTTAGTGACATCAATTACATTTTTCAAGTTGTGTAGCTGTTTGGACTCTCCCTTTCCAAGTTGTTCCTCCCTCATTAACATAAGCTCACACCTCTTAAGGTTCCTGGCTAATCTTTTGCATTGCTGTTGTCAGTTTGATCCCATTTAGATAGATCTTAAAAGAGCATAATGCAGACCTTTTTAACTAGTTAAACTACTGTTAGGTTTTAAGATTACTTCAGGGGATATTTTTGATTTTAAGATGATCTCAGGTGTCTCAGGCTGGGTTCTCTAGAGAAGAAAAGTCAGTGAAACTTATGTCTGTGTGTGTATATATATATATATATAGATAGATAGATAGATATAGAGAGAGATTGATTGATTGATTTATCTCAATGAAATGGCTTACACGATTGTAGAGGATAGCAAGTTCCACGTCTGTGGGTCAAACATCAGGCTGAAGACTTTGCCTGACTTACATAGCTGTAAGGGCTGACAAACCCAAGATTAGCACGTCGTACAGCAGGCTTCTGGCTCACAGGCTGCAGAGGCTAATAAATGCCAAGATCCGCAGGCAGTTTGCAGGCTGGTGGCTCAAGTCCTAAGAACTGGAGTTCAGATGATGAGAGCCAAATGAAGTGTCAAGAGTAAGCAAAAAATTAGAGAACATTCCCAAAATGTGCATATATGTTTGATGTAGGGCTACATCCCCAAGCAAACTCCCTTTCAGCTGATTGGTTGCTCCTAACAGATCTCATCATGGAGGTGATTACATTGTATTAGAACTCATCATGGGGAATGACTATATCATAACTACAAGCCTTAGCCATCACATCAGGGCAGTAGATGCGGGGCTTCATCTACCCTCCATGGCTCCAGAAAATCTAGATTCCATGAGAATTTGAAATGTGTTCTTCATTTTCCCCCTTTTGATCAGGATTCTGCTACAGAATCTTTGATCAAAATGTTCAGTAACAGTGGCTTGGCACTATCTCGTTCTTCTGGTCTCATGGCAAAGGAGACAGTTGTTCATGGAGGCAGTTAGCCACGCATCCCATATCCTCTTCGGTTCCTGACTCTCCTTCTTCCTTTGTTGCTCTAGGTGAATAGAGACCAAGTGTGCCTTGGATGGCTGCTTGAAAGCTTTTAAGACCCCAGGCATAACACAACAAACTAGAAGGAAGAACACAAGCATTAAACTTGTGATTAGGCCAATTAACTGGTATGTCTTATGAAACCATGACCCTGAACTTCCAAACCAAGGAGCCAAATCCCATAAGGGGTTTGATTGGACATAAGCAGCCTCAGTAAGTTACTTTTTTTTTTTTTTTTTGGTCAGTGTAAGTATATTATCTATTATACAACTTTTGCCAGTTCAACTTTTTTTTTTTTTTACAAGAATACAACTTATTGATAGCACTTACAATAATTGGCTGTGCAGTCCTACACTGTATGCTGTTGTTCTAGCACCATAATCCCTCCCCCTCCCCCACTGCCCCTGGTATCTACTAATAAACTTTGGTCTCCGTGCATTTGCCTTTTCTTGTCTTTTTATATAAGTGACATCACACAATATTTATCTTTTGTGATTGGCTTATTTCACTCAGCATAATGTCCTCCAAGTTCATCCATGTTATGCGGTGTTTTGCAGATTCTACATTATTCTTTAGCGTTGCATAGTATTCCAT
>NW_006924264.1:10681-12723 GCF_000298275.1 Orycteropus afer afer
GTCAAAGATCAGCTGACCATAGGTCGATGGATCTATTTCTGGGTTCTCAATTCTATTCCATTGGTCTATGTGTCTGTCATTGTACCAATACCAGGAAGTTTTCACTACTGTGGCTGTATAGTAGGTTTTGAGATCCAGGAGCGTGAGACCTCCAACTTTGTTATTCTTCTTCAATAATGCTTTACTTATCCGAGGTCTCTTTCCTTTCCATATAAAGTTAGTGATTGTTTTTGCCATATCTTTAGGAAAAGTTGATGGGATATGGATTAGGATTGCATTGAATATATATATTGCTTTGGATAGAATTGACATTTTCACTATGTTCAATCTTCCTATCCACAAGCATGGTATGTTCTTCCATTTATGTAGATCTCTTATGGTTTCTTGAAGTAGTTTTTTATATTTTTCTTTGTACAAGTCTTTTGTGTCCCTGATAAGATTTATTCCCAAGTATTTAATTTTTTTGGTAGCTATTGTAAACGGTATTGATTTCCTTATTTCTTTTTCAGCAATCTCTTTGCTGGTGTAGAGGAATCCAACTGATTTTTGGATGTTGGTCTTGTATCCTGCCATGATGCTAAATCTCTCAATTAGTTCCAGTAGATTTTTTTTACTGAGTCTCTTGGTTTTCTAGGTATAGGATCATGTCATCAGCAAATAGGGATAGTTTGACTTCTTCCTTACCAATTTGCATGCCTTTGATTTCCCTTTCTTGCCCTATTGCCCTGGTTAGGACTTCCAGTACAGTATTGAATAGAAGTGGTGATAGAAGCCATCCTTGTTCGGTTTCTGTTCGCAAGGGGAATGGTTTCAGTCTCTCTCCACTGAGAGTAATGTTGGCTGTTGGTTTTGCATAGATGCCGTTTATTATGTTGAGGAATGTCCTTTCTATTCGTATTTTACTGAGAGTTTTGATCAGGAATGGGTGTTGGATTTTATCAAATGCCTTTTCTGCATCAATTGATGTGATCATGTGGTTCTTCCCTTTGTTTCATTTATGTGGTGGATGATGTTGATCTTTTTTCTGTTGTTGAACCATCCCTGCATACCTGATGTGAACCCCACTTGGTCATAATGAATGATTTTCTTGATATGTAGTTGCAGTCTATTGGCTAGGATTTTGTTGAAGATTTTTGCATCTATGTTCATGAGGGATATTGTTTTGTAGTTTTCCCTCTGAGTGATGTCGTTGCCTAGTTTTGGTATCAAGGTTATGCTTGCTTCATAAAATGGATTTGGGAAAATTCCATCCTTTTCCATGTTTTGGAATATTTTGAGCTGGACTGGTGTTAGTTCTTGTCTGAGTTTTTGGTAGAATTCTCCGGTGAAACCATGTGGGCCAGGATTTGTTTTTGTTGGTAATATTTTTTTTATGACCTGTTCAATTTCTTCTTTTGATATAGATCTGTTCAACTTGTCCACATCAGTCTGTGTTAGTTTAGGTAAGTGACATGTTTCTAGAAATCTGTCTGTTTCTTCCAGATTTTCAAATTTTTTGGAGTACAGTTCTTCATAGTATCCTGATATTATCCTTTTAATTTCAGTTGGCTCTGTTGTGACGTCACACATTTTGTTTCTTATTCATGTTATTTGTATTCTCTCCCTTTTTTCCTTTGTGAAATTTGCCAGTGGTTTGTCAATTTTATTAATCTTAAAAAACCAACTTCTGATCTTGTTGATTTTTTTCTATGTCCTGCTATTTTCTGTTTCATTGATTTCTGCTCAAATCTTTATTATTTCCTTTTTTGTGACAGTAGGCTTTTCTTGCTTTTCTTTTTCTGATTGTTGGAGATGTTGGTTTAAAGTATTGATATTGGCTCTTCCTTCTTTTTTGATGCGTGCATTTATTGCTATAAATTGGCCTCTGATCACTGCTTTTGCTGTGTCCCAAAGATTTTGGTATGTTGTTGCAAAAACGACAAGGAGGCCACATGTTCTGACCTCCTCTAACCCTACAAGGGGAAGGCAGGATTACCAGCAGTAACCCAAGGCCTATTACTGCAAGGCCAGACATGCTGCCTCCCTCCAGCCCTTTCACCAAC
>NW_006924264.1:15098-15993 GCF_000298275.1 Orycteropus afer afer
TATAATGTTCTTCCTTTTCTCGTATAGGGGTTTTTGTCTTAAAGTCAATTTGATCAGAAATTAATATTGCTGCTCCTGCTGTTTTATTGTTGCCATTTGCTTGATATATCTTTTTCCAACCTTTGATCTTTAGTCTATTTTTGTGTTTGTCTTTAACGTCTGTCTCTTGTAGACAGCATTTTGATGGGGTTTGTTTTCTTATCCAGTTTGCAACTCTTCACGTCTTGAGTGGTGCATTTAATCAATTGACTTTCAGTGTAATTTTCAACAAGTATGAATTGGTTGCTGTCATTTTGTTATGTGTTTTTTTTCATGATGGCCCTGGTTTCTTTGTTTCATATAATTTTCTGTGCTGAGCTCATTATATTTATGAATCATGTTCTTATTTCTGTTGTTGCTGTTGTTTAAGTATTTGCTGAATATTTTTGCTTATCCTCTTTTTTATTGTGATGTGAAGGTTTATCATTTTTCTTTGAGGTTACCCTGTGATTTATAGTTTTCTCTCATGTTTAGAACAGTCCATTCTATCTTGCAACTCTCTTGACTTAATCACCATTTAGAAGTTCTGTTAAGTACACAGTATTTTCCCTCTTTTTGGTTTGTAGTTGTTCTCACTTGTCCCTATTTACAATCTTGTAAGCTTATTTTACTTTGGATATGTCCATAGCTGTGGTTTCTGGGTTATGTCATCTTGTGTATTAATGGTTGGTTGTTGTTTCCTATTTTTGGTACTCTGTTCAAAGGACTCTTTCAGGGTTTTATATATACACCATCCTATGGTGTTCTCATTTGCATGGTTTCTGCTGAGAAATCAGAGCTTATTCTTACTGGTTGTCCTTTGTAAGTAACTTTTGTTTTTCTCTTGCTGCTTTCAGGATTCTTTCTTTGTCTTTGT
>NW_006924265.1:0-1331 GCF_000298275.1 Orycteropus afer afer
AATTGTGATTTGGGTGAAAGTTTACAGAACAAATTCACTTTCTATACAGCAGTTCACATACACTTTGTCTCATGACATTGACTACATTTTACCCCAATGCAACAGCTCCTCTCCCACTTCCTCCCAATAGTTACCTCTTCCCTGTGTCCATTGCTCCATGTACTCCTGCTCCCTGAGCTGCCTCGCTGAGCATAAACAGCCCTTCTTTCTCCCATGATTGTTCTCTTCAAGGAGTGTATCTACCTCAGGTAAATGTTCAACTCATATGCATGTCTTTTGTTTGGCAGAAAGGCACAGGTGTGGGTTCAATTCCAGACCTGAAAGGCAGCTAGGGGCCATAGTCTCAGTGGTTCCACCAGGCTCTATAAGATCAGCAAACCTGGTCCCCCCCCTTTTTTTTTCACAAATGATTTTGAGTTTTGTTCCATGTTTTTCTCCCTCTCTATCCAGGATCTCCTACATAGATTCCCCTCCAAGTTGCTGACAGTAGTAACCAGGCACCATCTAGTTCTGGTCTCATAGTCATATAGGCTGTGGATCATGTGGTGTGCCAGACGCTAGGGCTAATTGTTTCCATGAATCTTTGCTTTTCTTCATTCTTCTTTGCTCTGGACAAGGAGAGACCCATCGTTTCATCTAGATGGCTGCTTGCATGCTTTTAAGATCCTAGTTGCTACTTGCCAAAGTAGGATGTGGAACTATGTTTTGTGTAATATGTTATGCCAGTTGAGCTTGATGTCCTCTGTGACTATGGTCCCGAGTCCACAGGTTCAACTACTTGGACCCTCTGGGTAGCTGGCTGTGACCGAGCAGTGACTACAAACTTGTCCCTTGTCAGCTCTACTATACACCTGGGAATTGTTACAGAACATACAGATACACTTGTAGAACCATTGTCTACCAACCTATACATGGTCTTGGGTACACTCCCTGCTGCATAGACATTCCTAATATTTCAGTCTGTCCATCCATCTATACACCCGTATACCCATGTTTACCTTTACTGACAATGCAGTACTGTGTGTGCAAAAGGTTCATCTTTGTTGTCTACACTTCCCATTTACCTCTCTATGTCTTCCTCTTCCTCAACATGACACCATGTTGATCATTCACATTTGGTACATTGCCCTTCTCTTCACCCAAATCAATAATTTTCTCTACCTATTTAATAGTGTTCCCTCCCCTCCCCTCCCACCCCTGGTAGCCAACAAAGAAAATTTCCTTCAATATATAACTCTTTTCTTGACTTTTACAATAACGGACTAATACAATATTTGTCCTTCTGTGATTGACTTATTTCACTCAGCATAATGTCCTCCAAGTTCATCCAT
>NW_006924265.1:2761-4296 GCF_000298275.1 Orycteropus afer afer
TATTTTGGGGCTCTTTCATTGGATCCATAGATATTTATTGTGGTTATATCTTCTTGTTCAATTGATCCTTTAATCATTATATAATGTCCTTCCTTGTCTCGTATGGTGGTTTTTGTCTTAAAGTCAATTTGATCAGAAATTAATATTGCCGCTCCTGCTCTTATACGGTTACCATTTGCTTGATATATCTTTTTCCAACCTTTGATTTTTAGTCTTTTTTTGTCTTTGTCTCTAAGGTGTGTCTCTTGTAGACAGCATAGTGATGAGTTTTGTTTTCTTATCTGTTCTAGTTACCTAGTGCCGCTCTGACAAGAATATACCACAATTGGGATGGCCTTAACAATCAGAAGTTTATTCTTATAATTTGGAGGCTTTAAGTCCAAGTTCAAAGTGCCAAGCTCTAGGGGCTGGGTGAAAGCCCCTCAACTTTGGAGTCCAGCTCTGCCTCCTGTTCCTGGCCCACTGGAGCTAGAGGCATTTCTTCTCTCAGACAGCTGCTGGCTGCTGGGGCTGAGAAGCCCCAAGGTTGACAAGTCAAAAGGCACAGTCCAATGTTACCAAACCACAAGGCAGGCCATTAACTTAAGTCCATTGTAAATCCCAAGGTCACCAGAGCATAGCAGGCTGCTGAGCAATAACACAGCTATATGCAGGGTCCAAGCGTGCCATAGGCTAGGGACCATTCTCAAAGCTTCTCCTTATATACAGGGAGCAGATCACATCCCAAAGGCAGCTGCTCAGCTGCTTGTGGTAGATCCCACCATGGAGTTGATTGCCAGTCTCATCATGGGGAATTACTACCACTAGCTGCCGAGCCACTCAACCAGGCCCAGCCAAGTTTACACACAAACATAACTACCACATTATCCAATCTGCAACTCTCTGTCTCTTGAGTGTTGCATTTAATCCATTAATGTTCAGTGTAATATTGATGAGTATGAATTAGTTGCTATCATTTTGTTATGTGTTTATTTATGGTGTCCCTGGTTTCTTTGTTCCATATTATTTTCTGTGCTGAGCTCATTATGGTTATAAATCATGTTATCATTTCCTTTGTTTCTGTTGTTTTACTATTTGCTGAATATTTGTGCTTGTCCTCTTTTTTTATTGTGATGTGAAGGTTTATCATTTTCCTTTGAGGTTACCCCATGATATATAATTTTCTCCCCAAGATTAGAACAGTCCATTCTGTCTTGCAACTCTCTTGACTTCCTCACTATTTAGAAGTTCTGTAACTACACAGTATTTTCTCTTTTTGGTTTGTAGTTGTCCTCACTTGCCAATCGATGTCTCTGGTTCCCTGTTTACAATCTTGTAAGCTTACTTTACTTTGGTTATGTTCATAGCTGTGGTTTCTGGGTTATGACATCATGTGTGTTAATGGTCTGTTGTTGTTTACTTTTGTTGGTTCTTGGACCAAAGGACTCCCTTTAGTATGTATTGTAAGGTTTGTCTGGTTTTAACAAATTCCCTTAGTTTCTGCTTATCTGGAAATCTCCTAATTTCACCATCATATTTGAGGGACAATTTTGCCA
>NW_006924265.1:4572-13354 GCF_000298275.1 Orycteropus afer afer
ATCCCTTTCCAAAGAAGTATTCAGGTTTTTGTCTTCAACTTCATTAATTCTGTCTTCAATTGTATCAATTCTACTCCTTTGACCTTTCAATGTATTATCCATTTCTGACAATTTAGTATTAATCTTCTGTGTTTCTATCTGTAGATTTAGAATCATTTCTAATTTTTCACTTATTTTGTCATTTTGTTCTTTTATTTTCTTCCAAAATTCTTCCAGAATTTTGTCTGTGTTTTCCTCGGTCTGTGTTTCAATCCTTTGAAAATACCTAAAAATAATTCTTTTAAATTCCTTATCAGGGAGTTCCAATGCTGCTTTTTTCTCAGGGATGTGTTCTGGGTCTGTATCCTCCTCCCTTGTTTCTACCACTTTATCTTGCTTCTTTGTGTGGATTGTGATGGTCTGTTTTCTCTGAGACATTGTGGTATTGTTGTATTTAGATCTCTGTTAACTGTTTGTGAAGAGCAGCTAAGAGTGAGTCAGGCTCTTCTTGGTGGTTGTTTGTCATTGGCCATTGGTAGAGAAGGAAGTAGTAGCTCTCACTCAATAAGTGAAGCTGCAGGAAGTGTGGGTGTAGTTGTCTCGTATGGGGACTATTGCTAACTCCCACTCTGTTAGACAAAAATAACAATTGAATAACCCTCAAAAAAATAAAAGCAAATGGACAAGTAAGACACTGTGTAATCACACAGGAACAGTAATCAAAAAAAGAAGAAAGGGAAAAAAAAAACCACACCGCAATATCTGGGGAGAAGGCAATAAGAGAAAAAAGGTAGAGAAGGAGAATAATGAAAAATAAAAAAGTGAAAAACACAAAAGGAAAAAGAAGGGATGGGGTGAACCATGAGAAGGAAAAAATAATTGGAACCAGGATCAGGCAAAGAAAAAAAACCTGAAGACAAGAACCTATGAAGGGAAGAATAAAGAATAATAATAAAAAGGATAAAAGTAATAACCATAGACAGCTCAAGGGGCAGGAGGGCATGGAGGGATGGACACAGAGAAGAGGTAATTATTGAGAGGACGTAGGAGAGGAGCTGTTGTATTGTTGTAAATTGTGGTCATCGTCATGAGACAAAGTGTATGTGAACTGCTGAATGGAAAGTGAATTTTCTCTGTAAAATTTCACCCAGATCACAATTAAAAAAAAACAAACAGTAATAACAATAGTAGTAGTTTTAAAACAGACAAAAACACACAAACTAAAAAAAAAAGAAAAAATTGGAGCAAGGTGGGGCAGGGCACCCAGGCTCCATCTGAACACACAGACTGAGGTGGAATTCCTGCCAGCCTAGAAGGTGGGTGGAAGTGAGGGAGGCTGCACCTCCATTCACCAACAGGGTGTGTGATATAAGAGTAACAAGAGGAATGTTGCACCTTTCCAGTCATCCACATCTGGAATGTCCTTGTGGTTCCCAGCAAGTGGAGTCTGTTCTTAAGTCCCTGGAATATGGGAGAATGCTGTCACTTTAAATATCCAAAATGGTCAAATCGCTTGTAAACATTCAAAATGGCTGTGGTCTCCAGACAGGCAAGAGTCCACAACTCAGCCCACCTTCTTCTTCGCTGCTTCCCCTTTAATTTACCAGCCACCAGAGCAGTCCTCCATGGCTAGCAGGGCTGATTTTTTAGGTTAATTCTTAGGTCCTACCACCACTTGTCAATATCTAAGCTGTCTGTGCCATCAGGATTGCTGCCAGACTGTAGCTCAGTATGTCTCCTTTTTTAGTGTTTTCATGCAAATTCCTCTGGTAGATGGAGTTTAGTCCACTTCTATATACTTCCCTTCAAAGCTCAGGGTTCCAGGATTATCTTCTGTATCTGTGTTAATTGATTCCCCTTTTCTTTGTTGAAGAGGGTCTGTGCAGTCTTTCTGCATATGCTGCCATCTTACCGGAACTCTTCCCTCAATGTTATCCATAACTTATGATCTACACAGTCAAATACTTTTGCATAGTCAATAAAACACAAGTGAACATCTTTCTGGTATTCTTTGCTTTGAGCCAAGATCCATTTGACATCAGCAATGATATCCTTCATTCCACATTCTCTTCTGAATCCCACTTGCATTTCTGAAAGTTCCCTGTCAATATACTGCTGCAACTGTTTTTGAATTATCTCCAGTATGATTTTACTTGAGTGTGATATTAGTGATATTGTTCAATAATTTCCACAATCCATGGAATCACCTTTCTTTGGAATGGGTACAAATCTAGATCTCTTCCAGTCAGTCAGCCAGGTGGTTGTCTTCCAAATCTCTTGGCATAGCTGAATGAGTGCCTCAGTGGGGCATCTGTTTGTTGAAACATCTTAATGGGTATTCCCATCAATTCCCGGAGCCTTGTTTTTCAGCAATTCCTTCAGTGCAGCTTCGACTTCTTCCTTCACCATCATTGGTTCTTTATCATATACCACCTTCTGAAACGGATGAACATTGATGATTTATTTTTGGTACAGTGACTGTGTATTCCTTCCATCTTTTGATGTTTCCTGCATCATTCAATGTGTTGCCCATAGAATCTTTCAATATTGCAACTCAAGGCTTAAATTTCCTCTGCAGTTCTTTCAGCTTGAAAAATGCTGAGCCCATTCTTCCCTTTTGGCTTTCCAACTCTGTGTCTTTGCACATTTCATTTTAATCATTGACTTTGTCTTCTCAAGCTGCTCTTTGAAATCTTCTGTTCAGCTCTTATCATTTCTTCTATTTGCTTAAGCTACTGCTGTCCACTCAAGGACAAGTTTCAGAGTCTCTTCTGACATCCATTTTGGTCTTTTCTTCCTTTCCTGTCTTTTTAATGACCTGTTGCTTTCTTCATGGATGATGTTCTTGTTGTCATCCCACAATTCTTTTGGTTTTCAGTCACTGGTGTTCAATGCATCAAATCTATTCTTTAGATGGTCTCTAAATTCAAGAGGGATATATAGAAGGTCATATTTTGGCTCTCATGGACTTGTTTTAATTGTCTTCAACTTCAAGTTGAACTTGCCTATGAGCAGTTGATGGTCTGTTCCACAGTCAGCTCTTGGACTTGTTTGGCCTGAAGATATCGAGTTTCTCCATCACCTCTTGCCATAGATGTAGTCAATCTGATGCCTATCTACTCCATCTGGTGAAGTCCACGTGTATAGCCATTGTTTGTGTTTTTGAAAAAGGTATTTGCCATGAATAAGTTGTTGCTTCTGCAAAATTCTGTCATGCTATCTCCAGTGTCATTTCTATCACCAAGGCCCAAATTTTCCAACTACTGGTAATACTTCTGTTTCCAATTTTTGCATTCCACTCCATAGTGATAACCAACACATCTTGATTGCATGTTTGGTCAATTCAGACTGCAGAAGTTGGTAAAAGTCTTCATTTTCCTCATATTTGACTTTGGTTGGTGGTGCATAAATTTGAATAATAGTTACATTAACTGGCCTTCCTTGTCATGTATGGATATTATCCTGTCACTGACAGCATTGTACTTCAGGATAGATCTTGAAACATTCTTTTTTTTTTTTTTTTTAAATTGTGATTGGGTGAAAGTTTACAGAGCAAATTCACTTTCCATACAGCAATTCACATACACTCTGTCCCATGACATTGACTACAATTTACCATAATGCAACAGCTTCCCTCCTACCTCCTCCCCATAGTTACCTCTTCCCAGTGTCCTTCCCTCCACGCACTCATATCCCCTAAGTTGTCTCCCTGTGCATACACGACCCTTCTCTTTTCCCTTGATTGTTCTCTCCAAGGAGTGTATCAACCTCTAATGTAAATGTTCAGCTCATATACCTGTCTTGTTTGGCTGGAAGCCACAGGAATGGATTCAATTCCAGACCTGAAGGACAGCTAGGGGCCATAGTCTCAGTGGTTCCATCAGGCTCTATCAGATCAACAAACCTAGTCCCCCCCTTTATTTTTTCCAAATGATTTTGAGTTTTATAGATCTTGAAACATTCTTTGTGATGATAAATGTCACACCATTCCTCTTCAATTTATCATTCCTGGCATAGTAGATCATATGGTTGTCTGATTCAAAATGGCCAAAACCAGTCCATTTCAGCTCGCTAATGCCTAAGTTATTGATCTTTCTGCATTCTTTTTCATTTTTGACAACTTCCAATTTTCCTAGATTCATACTTTGTACATTCCATGTTCCAATTAATGGATGTTTTCAGCTGTTTCTTCTCATTTTGAGTTGTGCCACATCAGCAAATGGAGGTCTCAAATGTTCTACCTTATCCATATTGTTAAGGTCATCTCTACTCTGATGAGGCTGCTCATTCCTAGTTGTGTCTTGAGTGCCTTTCGACCTGAGGGGCTCATCTTCCAGTACTGTATTGGACAGTGTTTCAGGCCTATTCATAAAGTTGTCCAGTAATATATCAGACAGTGTTTCACTGCTATTTGTAGGATTTTCACTGGACAATTCTTTGAGAAGTGGATGGCCTCTTCCTTCTTCCAGGTTTGTCTCAATCAAGAAGCTCCACCAAAACCCATCCACCATGAGCAACCCTGCTGGCATTTGAAACATCAGTGGCACAGTCTCCAGCCTCACAGCAACACGCAAGCCACCACAGTACAACAAACTGCCAGAAATTTTTTTTTTCTTTAGCTGTTCCAAACCACTTTGCTCACTTCTGGCCTTCCCCCTAACTGTTCCCACTGTCCACTGGCTGCTACTTCCTGCCTGGGGGTCTCCCACTCACTTGCTCTGGCCATCAGCCTTGGCTGCTGTTTCCTGCCTGGGGGCTCTCCTTTTTACGTGTTCTGGCCATTGGGCCTGACTGCCCCACATAAAATTAGTGACTATTTTTTCCATGTCTTTAAAGAATGTTGATGGAATTTGGATCAGGATTGTATTGAATGTATAGATTGCTTTTGGTAGTATTGACATTTTCACAATGTTTAATTTTCCTATCCATGAACATAGTATGTGCTTCCATTTAAGTAGATCTCTTATAATTTCTTGAAGTAGTGTTTTGTAGTTTTCCTTGTGTAGGTCTTTTGTGTTCCTCATAGGATTTATTCCCAAGTATCTTATCTTTTTGGTAGCTATTGTGCACGATATTGATTTCCTTTTCAGAGACCTCTTTGCTGATGTAGAGGAATCCAACTGAATTTTATATGTTGATCTTGTATCTTGCCACTATGCTAAATCTTTCAATAAGTTCCAGTAGTTTTCTTACTGAGTCTCTTGGGTTTTCTATAGACAGGGTTATATCATCTGCAAATAAGGATAGTTTTACTTCTTCCTTTCCAACTTGCATGCATTTTATTCCCCTTTCTTGCCTTATTGCCCTGGCTAGGACTTCCAATACAATGTTGAATAGAAGTGGAGGTAGAGAGCATCCTTGTGTGGTTCCTGTTTGTAAGGGGAATAGTTTCAGTCTCTCTCCATTGAGAATAATGTTGGCTGTTGGTTTTGTAAATATGCCTTTATTATGTTGATGAATTTCCCTTCTATTCCCATTTTTCTGAGAGTTTTTATCAGGAATGATGTTGGATTTTATCAAATGCCTTTTCTGCATCAATTGATATGATCATTGCATCAGCTGATATGATTTTTTGTTTTAGTTATGTGATGGATTACATTGATTGTTTTTCTAATATTGAACCATCCTTGCATACCTGGTATGAATTCTACTTGGTCATCATGTATTATTTTTTTGATTTGTTGTTGGAGTCTTTGGGCTAGGATTTTGTTGAAAACTTTTCCATCTATATTTATGAGGGATATTGGTCTGTAGTTTTTCTTTCTAGTGGTATCTTTGCCTGGTTTTAATATCAGGGTTATACTTGATCCATAAAGCAATTTGGGAAGATTCCATCCTTTTCTGTGTTCTGGAATAGTTTAAGTAGGATTGGTGGCAACTCTTCTCTAAATGATTGGTAGAATTCTACAGTGAAGTCATCTGGGCTAGGATTTATTTTTATTGGTAACTTTTTTATGACCTGTTCAGTTTCTTCTTTTCTTATAGGTCTGTTCAAGTTTTCTGCCTGAGATTGTGTTAGTTTGGGTAGGTAATATATTTCTGGAAATTTGTTCATTTCTTCTGGGTTTTCAAATTTTTTAGAGTACAGTTCTTCATAATATTCTGTTATTATCTGTTTCTAATGTCAGTAGGTTCTATTATGACATCACCATTTCATTTCTTATTTGTGTTATTTGTATCTTCTCATTTTTCTTTGATAAGTTGGCTAGTATTATTTATTCTTTCAAAGAACCAGCTTCTAGTCTTGATTCTTTCTATTGTTTTTCTGTTTATTTCTGCTTGAATCTTTATTATTTCCTTTCTTCTAGTGACTGTTCTTTTTCTAATTGTTGGAGATGTTAGGTTAAGGTGTTGATTGTGGTTCTTCTTTTTGATGTGTGTGTTTATTGCTATACTTGTCCTGTGAGTACTGCTTTTGCTGTGCCCCAAAGATTTAGGTTTGTTGTGTTTTCATTCTCGTTTGATTCAAGAAAATTTTTATTTCTTCTCTTATGCAGTAGTTTTTAAGTACTGTGTTATTCGGTTTCCATGTATTTGATATTTTGTTGTTTTTGTTCATCTTCCTATTGTTGATTTCTAATTTTATAGCATTGTAATCTGAGAAGATACTTTGTACTATTTTGATGTTTTTTAATTTATTGAGGCTTGCTTTGTGGCTGTGGTAGTTAAGGTGGTTGTCAGCTTGGCTGGGCCTGGTTGAGTGGCTGGGCAGCTGGATGCAGTTATTCCTGATGGTGAGATAGGCAATCAATTCCATGTTGGAATCTACTGAAGCATCTGAGTCACTGCTTTGAAGATGTGGTCTGCTTCCAGTATATAAGAAGCAGCTTTGACTAAGGTTTCTAGCTTTTTGGCACACTTGATCCCTTTATGTATCTGGGTCTGTACCATGCTCTGCCAAACTTGGGACTTTAATGGACTTGAATTAATGGCCTGCCATGTGGTTTGGTAACATTGGGACTGTGTCTTTTTATTATTGACCTTGGGTTTGTCAACCTTAGAAACCAGCATCTGCCTGAGTAAAGAAAGCCTCCAGCTCCAGTGGGCTGGAAGCCAGAGGCAGAGCTGAAGCATAAGGTTGAGAGCTTTCACCCAGTCCCTAGAGCCTGGCACTTTGAACTCAGACTTCTAGCCTCCCAAACTAAGAGAATAAATTCCTGTTTGTTCAAGCCATTCCATTTGTGATATATTACTGTCAGAGCAGCACTAGGTAACCAAAACAGTGATCTAAAATACAGTCTATTTTGGAGAATGTTGCATGTGCACTGGAAAGAATGTGTACTGTGCTGTTGTTTGGTGAGTGTTATATATACATCTATGAAATCTAGTTGATCGATTGTGTTGTTTATATCTTCTGTGTTTTTGCTGAGTTTCTTTCTAGTTGTTCATCTTTGATGAAAAAGTGGATATTAAAATCTCCTATTATTGTGGAGTTATCTTTTCTCTTTTCAATTCTGTTAAAGTTTTATTTATGTGTTTTGGGGCTCTTTCATTGGGTATGTAGATATATATAATGGTTATGTCCTCTTGTTCAATTTACCCTTTAGTCATTATATAATGTCTTTCCTTTTCTCTTTTGATGGTTTTTATCTTAAATCCTATTTTATCAGAAATTAAAATGGCCATTCCTGCCCTTTTTTGGTTGTCATTTGCTTGATATATGTTCTTCCATCCTTTGATTTTTAGCTTATTTTTGTCTTTTTGTCTACAGTGTGTCTTTGGTAGACAGTATATTGACAGGTCATGTTCTCTTATCCATTCTGCTACTCTCTGTCTCTTCATTGGTGCATTTAATTCATTTACATTTAGTGTAATTATTGATAGGTTTGAATTTACTGCTATCATTGTGCTGTTTTATTGTGTGTGTGTGTGTGTGTGTGTGTGTGATGTTGATGATTTCTTTGTTCAATATACTTTTCTGTGCTGAGTTCATTTTCTTTATGGATTTGCTTATTTTTTCCCCCATTGCTGTTTCTTAAATGTTTACTGAGACTTTATGATTTTCTTCTTTTTCATTTTAGTGAGAAGGTTTATTAATTTTCTTTGAGGTTACTTTGTAATTCATTATTATCTTCTGAAGTTTAAAACAATCCATTCTATCTTGATATCATCTTGATTTCCTCTCTATTCAGAAGTTCTGTAACAATATCATTTATTCCCTATTTTTGCTTTGTGTTATCATTGTTTACATATTGACATCTTTGGTTCTCTATTTTCAGTGTTGTAGGTTTATTTTATTTTTGATACTTCTATATCTCAGTTGAATTCTGGGTGATGTTGTCATGTCTCTTAATCTCCAGTTGTTATCTGCTATTGTTGGTTCTCTCTGAATGGCTCCCTGTAGCATTTCTTATAAATTTGAAATAGTTTTTACAAATTCCCTTAATTTCTGTTTATCTAGAAATGTCCTAATTTCACCATCATATTTGGGGGACAGTTTTGCTGGATATATAATTCCTGTTTGGCAGTTTTTTTCTTTCTGGGTTTTAAATATGTCATACCATTGCCTTATTACCTGCATGGTTTCTGCCAAGAAATCAGACCTTAGTCTTACTGGTTCTCCTTTGTATGTAACTTTTCATTTTTACTGAGCTGCTTTCAGGATTCTTTTTCTGTCTTTGGTTTTGGAAAGTTTATGATATGCATTCATGATTTTCTTCTGGGGTCTATTCTATTTGGGCTCCATTGAGCTTCTTGAATGCACTTTTTTATTATTATTATTAGGATTTGGGTGAAGATTTACAGAGTAAATTCACTTTTCATACAGCAGTTCACATATACTTTGTCTCATGTCATTGACCAA
>NW_006924265.1:15374-16171 GCF_000298275.1 Orycteropus afer afer
CTCTTTTGACTCTTTTGGAGAAGTCTTTGGAAGCACATAAACATTTAATTTTTAGAAGGTCCCAATCATCTGGCTTCTCTTCTGCTGTTGGTGCTGAATGCACATATTCTTGTTTTTCATTATATTGGAGAAGTTTGCTTACAACAAGTATTTAACTATTTTCTCAGTGCTTTTTTTTCTTCTTCTTCCTGTTCTAGAATTCCAACCATATATGTTATTTCTCTTGATTGTGTCCCACATAGTTTTTAGGCTTTCTTCATTTTTTTCACTTTTTTTTTTTGTTGTTGTTGTTATTCCTCTAACAGATTAGTATTAAGAGATTTGTCTTCAGTATCACTGTGGTAGTTAAGGTTATGTGTCAACTTGGCAGGGTCTGGTTTTGAATGGCTAGGCAGCTGGATGATAAGACTGGTGATCAACTCCATGCTGGAATCTGCTGTGAGCAGCTGAGTAGAGGTTTTAGGACAATTTATTAAACAAACATTCTCTTACCCATTTAATGGGTTTTGGCCCTTTGTCAAAGATCAGCTGATCATAGGTCAATGGATCTATTTCTGGATTGTCAATTCTATTCCATTGGTCCATGTATTTGTCATTAAACCAATACCAGCCAATTTTGACTACTGGGGTTATATAGTAGGTTTTGAGATCCGGCAGTGTGAGACCTCCTACTTTGCTCTTCTTCAATAGTGCTTTGCATAACCAAGGTCTCTTTCCTTTCCATATAAAGTTAGTGATTGGTTTTTCCATATCCTTAAAAAATGTTGATGGAATCTGGATTGGGATTGCATTGAATG
>NW_006924266.1:0-1638 GCF_000298275.1 Orycteropus afer afer
TGAAATGCATCCTTTGGACCCAGGATCCCTGTGCTGAGAACTTCCTAGACCCCAAACACAGAGATCTGTAACTCTAGAGACAGCAGCAGCACAAGATGGCTGTGCTGGGCCAGAGTGATAGAGCTGAGTGTTTGGGGGCAGTAGACTCACTGGTGGAGTGGGGTGCCTCCAGGTCCTTAGAAGCTGGAGAGCTAGAACACTTGCCCAAATAGGGCAGAAGCCAGCGATGGAGGCCAGGCCCAAGCAAAGGCCTGCCTGTTGGTGAGGCTGAGGAGAAGCTATCCTGATTGGAGAGCTATATCCTGAGCTGTTCCTGTCACTCAGAAGATGATCCTGATCCTGAATTGCAATCTGTTACTTCCCCAATAAGCCCCATAAACCTGACTATAGCCTGTAAATTTAGTGTGGCCATTGCAACAAAACAAGCCCCCTTCAGCCAGGAAAGGGAGGGAGCAGGAGTGGCCAGGGGCCTCAGGAGCGGCAGGATATCCAGGTTAAAGGGGCAGGAGGCAAGCCAGGCCCCAGCGCCCTCGAGCCAGGAAAGGGCAGGGGCAGGAGCATCTGGGGGTCACAGAGTGGGAGGTTCCAGGTAAGAATTAGGTAAGGAGAGGGCGAAGAGGTTTCCAGAGCTAAGGGAGACACTCTTGTCCGTTTGTCATCCTGTGTGGCTTGTGCGTTGCTGTGAGGCTTGAGGCTGTGACACTGGTGTTTGCAATGTCAGCAGAGCTGCATGTGGTGCACGGGTTTCAACGCAGCTTACAGACTAAGACAGACTAGGAAGAGGGAGGAGGCCCTCCACTTCTCAAAAATTGGCCTGAGAAAACCTTATGAATAGCTGAGAAACACTGTCTGATACATTACTGGGAAACTTTATGAATAGCTTGGAAACATTGACACAGTGCAGGAAGATGAGCCCCTTGGGTCGGAAGACACTCAAAATGGGACTGGGAAAGAGCTGCCTCATCAGAGTAGAACCAACCTTCATAATATGGACAAAGTAAGTCTTTCAGGTCCTCCATGTGCTACATTGAGTTGCTACAGCACAATTTTCTTTCCTTGTGAATGGCTTTGGCATCTTGTATGAGTCAATTTCTAGGCTCTTGATTCTAGATCATTGATCTATTTATTGATCTCTCTACAAGGAGCACATTGTCTTGATCACTGGAACTTCATAAAAATGTTTGACATAAGAAAAGCACAACTCCTTCATCATCTTCAAGACTCCATTGGACATTCCAGGTCCTTTGGTTTTAGAAAGATATTAGGCTCATCTTCTTAATTTTTTCAGGAAAAACATACCGGGATATGTGTAAGATTGGGGTGAAACTACAGATCAATTTTGCTAGAATTGACAACTTAAAATGTTCATTCTAAAAGTCTATAAATTTGGTATCTCATTGTCCATTGATTTATATTGTCTTTACTTCTCTCACCAATGCTTATAAGCGTCAGTGTAAAAGTCTCAGAGGTCAGACTTCCAGCAAGATGGAGGAATAGGCAGAAAGACTGCACAGATCCACTTCAACAAAGAAAAGGGAAACCAATTAACACAGACACAGAAGACAATCCTGGACCCCTGAGCCTTGAAGGGAAGGATATAGAAGTGGACTAAACCCCAACTAGCAGAAGAATTTGCAT
>NW_006924266.1:7372-9033 GCF_000298275.1 Orycteropus afer afer
GCTACCACTGTCATCCACTTGGAAGGGAATCTATGTAGGAGATCCTGGACAGAGAGGGAGAACAATGCGGTACAAAACTCAAAATCATTCGGAGAAATAAAAAAGAGCGGGGTGGGGGGACCAGGTTTGCTGGTCTGATAGAGTCTGATGGAACCACTGAGACTGTGGCCCCTAGCTGCCCTTCAGGTCTGGAATTGAATCCACACCTGTGGCTTCCAGCCAAACAAAAGACAGGCATATGAGGTGAACATTTACCTGAGGTAGGTACACTTCTTGGAGAGAAAAATCATGGGAGAAAGAAGGGCTACTAATGCACAGGGATACAGCTCAGGGGACAGGAGTGCATGGAGGGATGGACACAGGGAAGAGGTAACTATCAGGACAAAGTGGGAGGGGAGTATTGCATTCTGGTAAATTGTGGTCAATGTCATGAGACAAAGTATATGTGCACTGTATGGAAAGTAAATTTGCTCTGTAAGTTTTTACCCAAATCACACACACACACACACACACACACAAAAAAGTCTCAGAGGTCTTTTGTTATATTTATTCCTTAATACTTTATGGTTTGGGATGTTATTTTTGGTAGTTAGGTTTGTGTGTCAACTTGGCTGGGCTGTGGTTTTGAGTGGCTGGGCAGCTGGATGTAGTTATTCCTCGTGATGAGATTGTAATCATCTTCACGGTGGAATCTCCCGTGAGCAGCTAAGTAGTTGTCTTTGGAGTGTGGACTAGTTCCAGTATTTAAAAAGAAGCTTTGAGGAAGGTAGCTAGCTTCCTGGCACCTTCTGGATCCAGCATTTGGCTGAGTTTTCATCTCTAGTTCCTGGACTGGAACCAGTGATCTGCTATGTTGCCTGCTAATCTTGGGATGGTGCCTTTTACCTGCTGACCTTGGGTCCATCAGCCTCAGCAGCCAGCAACTGCATGAGTTAGGAGAGGCCTCTAGCTTCAGTGGGCCTGGAATAAGAGACAGAGCTGAAGCCCAAGGTCAAGGGGCTTTCACCCCGAATTCAGAGTTCTTTCCTCCTCAACTGTAAGAGAATAAATTCCTCTTTGTAAAGCCATCCACTTGTGGTATTTCTGTTACAGCAGCACTAGAGAACCAAGGCACTATTGCAAGTGAATTGTTTTTTATTTAACTTCTCAGTTGTTTGTTTTAACTATACAGAAATAAACATTGATGTGTATTAACTTTTTATCCCTGTGACCTTGTTAACTTTCCTTATTATAGACCTCTTTATAAGGTGTTTTTGTTGATACATTGGGATTTTCTCTATAAATAATCATATGATCTGCAAATATAATCCGTTTAATTTTACCTCTTTCTTTATAATCTCTATGACTCTTATTTATTTTTCTTGCCATATTGAAATGTCTAGACCTCCAGCACAATGTTGAATAAAAACAGTGAAAGCAGAAATCTTTGCCTTGTTCCCAATCTTAGAAGGAAAGAATGCAGTCTTTCAACATTAAGCATGATGGTAGGTTTTTATGGATGCTGCATACAAAGATTTTAAAACAGCTATTATAACTATGGGAGCTCTGGTAGCATAGTACCTAAGGCACTTCACTGCTAACCAGAAGGCTGGCGGTTCAAACCCACCAGCCACTCCTCGGAAGGAAGATGGGGCAATCTACTTCCGTAGTGATACTGCCTC
>NW_006924266.1:10643-11982 GCF_000298275.1 Orycteropus afer afer
TTCCAAGGAGCATTAGGGCTGCACTTCTTCCAGGACAGACTTAGTTCTTCTAGCAGTCCGTGGTTCTTTCAGCATTCTTCTCCAACACCATCTCAAAAGCATCAATTCTTCTTAAGTCTTCCTTATTCATTGCCCAGCTCTCATGTACATATGAGGTGATTGAAAATACCATGGCTTGGGTCAGGTGCATCTTAAGTCTTTAAGGAGACATCTTTGCTCTTCAGCACTTGAAAGAGGTCTTTTGTAACAGATTTGCCCAGTGCAATACATCTTTTGATGTCCTGACTTCTGCTTCTATTGGCATTGGTAGTAGAACCAAGCAATATGAAGTCTTTGACAACTGTGGTGGTTATGTTTGTGTGTCAACTTGGCTGGGCCTGGTTGAGTGGCTGGGCAGCTGGATGTAGTATTCCCCATGATGATGAGACTGGTCATCAACTCCATGGTGGAATCTACTGTGAGCAGCTGAGTAGCTGCCTTTGGGATGTGGTCTGCTTCCTGTATATAAGGAGAAGCTTTGAGAATGGTCTCTAGCATATGGCATGTTTGGACCCTGCATGTAGCCGTGTTGTTGCCTGCTATCCTCTGCTGACCTTGGGACTTACAATGGACTTATGCTAATGGCCTGCCGTGTGGTCTGGTAACATCGGGATGGTGCCTTTTTACTTGTCAACCTTGAGGCTTCTCAGCCTCAGCAGCCAGCAGCTGTCTGAGTGAAAAAACGCCTTTAGCTCCAGTGGGCCAGGAGCGGAAGGCAGAGCTGGATCCCACAGTTGAGGGGCTTTCATCCAGCCCCTAGAGCCTGGCACTTTGAACTTGGACTTAAAGCCTCCAAATTGTAAGAAAACTCTCCTGTTTGTTAAGGCCGTCCCATGTGTGGGATGTTTCCTGTCAGAGCAGCACCAGGGAACCAGAACAACAACTTCAATCTTTTCAACAACAACCTGGCCAACCGACCGGAAGAGCTACGTATTGGTACCCATTCATAAGAAAGGTGATGCAACAGAATGCAAAAATTATTGAACAATATCATATATCAATATCAATATCTGACAAGTTCAATCAATTATGATGCTGCTTATTGGTCCAGTTCTGAAGATTTTTGTTTTCTTTATGAGGTGTAATCCATACTTCGGAAGGAAGGTTGGGCAATCTACTTCCGCAGTGATATCGCCTCGGAAACCCAAGGAGGGGTCACTATGAGTCAGGTCTGACTCAACAGCACATAACAACAACAACAACAACAATCCATACTTCACACTGCAGTCTTTCATTCTCATCAGTAAGTGCTCCAAGTCATCCTCACTTTCAGCAAACAAAGTTGTGTCATTTGTGTATC
>NW_006924266.1:13972-15022 GCF_000298275.1 Orycteropus afer afer
TCTGCAGCTGTTTCTTCTCACCTTGAGTCATGCCACATCAGCAAACGGGGCTCCTGAAAGCTTTCTTGTATGCACATCTTTAAGTTTGGCTCTAATCTGAGGAGACAGCTCTTCTCCAGTCATATTTTGTGTGCCTTCAGACCTGAGGGGCTCACCTTCCTGCACTATATCGCACAGTGTTTCACGGCTATTTATAAGGTTTTCACTGTCCAGTTTTTGAGAAGTGCATGGCCTCCCCCTTCTTCTAAGTCTGTCTTAGTCTAGAGGTTCCCCTGAAACCTGTCCACCATGTAACCCTGCTCGCATTTGAAACACTGGTGGCATAGCCTCCAACCTCACAGCAACACTCAAGCTATCACTCAGTAGGACAAACTGACAGACGAGTTTGTCTGCCTAGTTGTTCTACACTGCTCTGCTCATTTCCTGGTCTCCCCCACCCTGCTCGTTTACCCAGCCTGCCCCAAGGGCAAACACCCACTTTCCACTGGTCCTGGGGCTGGCTTACTGTGGCCAGGTAGCTGTCTCCAAATTTCTTGGCACAGACGAGTGAGCACTTCCAACGTTGCATTGGTTTGCTGAAACATCTCAATTGTTATTGTCAATTCCTGGAGACATGTTTCCCACTAATGCCTTCAGTGCAGTTTGGACTTCATCCATCAGGACCATCAGTTCTTGATCATATGCCACCTCCCGAGATGGCTGAATGTCGACCAATTCTTTTTTCTCAGCTCTTTTACTTCATAATTTCTTCCATTCAATTTTGCTTCTCTTTCTTCAAGAGCAAGTTTCAGAGTCTCTTCTAACATCCGTTTTGGTCTTTCTTTTCTCTCTTTTTAATGACCTTTAGCTTTCTTCATGGATGAGGTCCTTGATGTCATCCCACAACTTGTCTGGTCTTTAGTCATCAGTGTTCAATGTGTCGTATCTATTTTTGAGATGGTCTCTAAATTCAGGTGGGACATACATAAGGTTGTGCTTTGGCTCTTGTGGACTTTAAAAATTTTTCATCTTCAACTTGAACTTGCATCCTAGCAATTGATGGTCTGTCCC
>NW_006924267.1:0-1031 GCF_000298275.1 Orycteropus afer afer
TTTTATCAACTTCTGGAGTCTGAAATTGACCAAACATGCAATCAGGATGTGTTAATTATCACTGGTGACTGGAATGCAAAAGTTGGAAACAGAGAAATCACCGGTGGTTGGAAAATTTGTCCTTGGTGACAGAAATAATGCTGGAACTCGCATGGTATAATTTTGCAAGACCAACGACTTGTTCATTGCAAACACCTTTTGTCAACAACACAAATGGTGGCTCTGAATGTGGACTTCACCAGATGGAACACACAGGAATCTGATTGACTACATCTGGGGCAACAGGCAGTGGAAAAGCTCAATATCTTCAGCCAAAACCAAGCCAGGAGCTGATTGTGGAACAGACCATAAACTGCTCATATGCAAGTTCAACTTGAAGTTAAAGACAATTAAAACATGTCCAAGAGAGCCAAAATATGATCTTAAATATATCCCTCCTGAATTTAGAGACCATCTAAAGAATAGAGTTGATGCATTGAACACCAACGACCGAAAACCAGAAGAATTGTGGGAGGATATCAAGAACATTATCCATGAAGAAAGCAAGAGATCACTAAAAACATGAGAAGAGAAGAGAAGACCAAAACGGATGACAGAAGAGACTCTGAAATTTGCCCTTGAGCAAAGAGTAGCTAAAGCTAATGGAAGAAATGACAAGATAAAAGAGCTGAACTGAAGATTTCAAAGAGGAGCTCGAGCAGAAAAAAACAATTACTATAAAGAAATGTGCAAAGATCTGGCGTTTGAAAACCAAAAGGAAAGAACACTCTCAGCATTTCTCAAGCTGAAAAGAATTGAAGAAAAAATTTAACCCTCAAGTTACAATATTGAAAGATTCTATGGGAAAAATATTGAATGATGCAGGAAACATCAAGAGAAGATGGCAGGAATACACAGAATCACTGCACCAAAAAGAGCTGGTCGATCTTCATCCATTTCAGGAAGTGGCATATGATCTAGAACCAATGGTACTGAAGGAGGAAGTGAAAGCTGCAGTGAAAGAATTAGCAAATAACAAGGCTCTGGGAATT
>NW_006924267.1:1715-3385 GCF_000298275.1 Orycteropus afer afer
GAAGATTGAGGTTGTCAAAGAATTCACGTTGCTTGGTTCTACAATCAATGCCAATGGAAGCAGCAGTCAGAACATTAGAAGACGTGCAACATTGGGAAGGTCAACCACCAAGGAACTCTTTCAAGTGCTGAGGAGCAAGAATGTCTCCTTGGGGATTAAGGTGCAACTGACACAAGCCATGATATTTCCAATCAGCTCATATGCATGTGAGAGCTGGACAATGAATAAGGAAGACCATAGAAG
The DNA here is from genome assembly GCF_000298275.1 of Orycteropus afer afer. NCBI lineage: Eukaryota > Metazoa > Chordata > Mammalia > Tubulidentata > Orycteropodidae > Orycteropus > Orycteropus afer. The sequence continues at coordinate 1,959 of NW_006924267.1, forward strand.
AGTTGATGCTTTTGAGTTGAGTTGCTGATGAAGAATGCTGAAAGTACCATGGACTGCTAAAAGAACTAAGAGATCTGTCCTGGAGGAAGTGCACCCAAAGTGCTCTTTGGAAGCAAGAATGGCTAGACTTCGTCTCACTTATTTTGGTCATGTTGTCAGAAGGTACCATTCCCTGGAGAAGGGTGTCATGGTTGGTAGGGTGGAGGGTCGACTGAAGAGGGGGAGGCCTTCAACAAGATGGATTGACATGGTGGCTGCGATGATGGGCTCAAGTATAGCAGGGATCATGGAGCTGTTGAGGAATCAGGCAGTGTTTCGTTCTGCTGTGCATGAGGTTGCTATGAGTCAGAAACGACTCGACAGCACCTAACAACAGCAACAATGACTTGATCGTGAACATTTCTTCATGTTTTTATTGGCCGCATTCGTACTCTCTATGGCGAAGTGTCTATTTGTGTCTTCTGCCCATTTTTTAATTGGATTATTTGTCTTTTTGTTGTTGAGGTGTTGAAGTTTTCTAAAATTTTAGAGATAAGTCCCTTGTCAGATGTGCCATTGCCAAATATTTTTGTCCCAGTATGTAGGTTCTCTTTTTACTCTTTTGGAGAAGTTTTTGGAAGCACAAAAAATAAATGTTTAGATGGTCCCATTCATGTAGTTTATCTTCTGCTGTTTGTACATTTTGGGTTATGCTTTATAGTCTATTTATGCCCTATATTGTTGTTGTTGTTGTATGCCATCAAGTCAGACCCGACTCATAGAGACTCCTCCTTGGCTTTCCGAGGCAGTATCACTACGGAAGTAGATTGCCCAACCTTCCTTCTGAGGAGTGGCTGATGGGTTTGAACTGCCACCCTTCTAGTTAGCAGTCAAGTGCCTTATGCACTATGCTTCCAGAGCTCGCATGCCATATATTATGTTTTTATGTGCCGTCGAGTCGGACCCAACTCATAGGGACACATCCTTGGGTTTCTGAGGCGGTATCACCAGAGAAGTAGATTGCCCAGCCTTCCTTCCAAGGAGTGGCTAGTAGGATTGAACTACCATCCTTCTGGTTAGCAGTAAAGTGCCTTAGGCATTATGCTACCAGAGGTCCTTATTAGGGCCCCTAAATTTTCTCTAGTTTTTCCTTGAGGAACTTTATAGTTTTAGGTTTCACATTAAGTCTTTGATCCATCTGGATTTACTTTTTGTGTATGGTGTAAGGTATAGATATTGTTTCTTTTTCTGCAACTGGATATCCAGTTTTGTCAGCACATTTGTTAAACAGACAATCTCTTCCCCATTTAATGGATTTTGGCCCTTTGGCAAAGACCATCTGACCGGAGATCAATGGATCTATTTCTAGGTTCTCAATTCTATTCCATTGGTCTATGTGTCTGTCATTGTACCAATAACAATCAGTTTTGACTACTGTGTCTGTATAG
>NW_006924267.1:3815-5201 GCF_000298275.1 Orycteropus afer afer
GGTCCCCATCTTTTTTTTTTTTTTCCAAATGATTTTGAGTTTTGTTCCACATTGTTCTCCCTCTCTATCAAGGATCTCCTACACAGATCCCCTTCCAAGTGGATGACAGTGGTAGCCAGGCACCATCTAGTTCTTCTGGTCTCGTAGTTGTATAGGGCTGCAGATTGGATGGTGTACCAGTCACTAGGACTAATTATTTCCATGAATTTTTGGTTTTCTTCTTTCTTCTTTGCTCTGGATGAGGAGAGACCCATTGTTGCATCTAGATGGCAGCTTGCTAGGTTTTAAGATCCCAGTCGCTACTTGCCAAAGTAGGAGATGGAACAATGTTTTGTATAGTATGTTTTGCCAATTGAGCTTGATGTCCCCTGCAGGTTCAACTGCTCAGTCCCTCTGGGTAGCTGGCTGTGACCAAGCAGTGAACACAACCTTGCCCCTAGTCAGCTCTACTATATACCTGGAAATTCCGATCATTCACGTAAACTTATAGGATCGTTTTCTGCCAACCCTACATATGTTCTTGGATACACTCCCCATTTCATAGACATACTTACTAGTTTAGCCTGTCCACCCATCTATTAATCCATATACCCATGTTTGCCTTCACTGACAACGTAGTACTGTATGTACAAAAGGGTTCATATTTGTTGTCTGTACTTCCCATGTACCTCTCTATGTCTTTCTCATCCTCAATGATGCCAAATTTGTCACTCACATTTGGTACATTGCGCTTCTCTTCACCCAAATCAATACTTACTTCTTTCTATATATCAGCCTTCCCTCTCCTCCCCTCCCACCACTGGTAACCAACAAAGAAAATTTCCTTCTAGAGATAAACCTTTCCTTAACTTTTGCAATAATGGACTAACAATATTTGTCCTTTTGTGATTGACTTATTTCACTCAGCATAATGTTGTCCAAGTTCACCTGTGTTATGCAGTGTTTTGCAGATTCTACATTTTTCTTTAGCATTGTATAGTATCCCATTGTGTATATTTACCATAGTTTGGTTATACATTCCTCAGTTGATGGACATTTAGGTTGTTTCCATCTTTTGGGTATTGTAAATAGTGCTGTGATGAACATGGGTATGCATATATCTGCTCTTGTCATGGCTCTCACTTCTTTAGTGTATATACCTAGTAAAGGAATAGTTGGTTGAGTCAAATGGTATTTCTAATTAGAACTTTTGAAGGAATCGCCATACTGCTTCCCACAATGGTTGTACCATTTTACAGTCCCACCAACAGTGTATGACAGTCCCAGTCTCTCCACAACCTCGCCAGCATTTGTTATTTTCTGTCTTATTGAACTTTGCTACCAGTGCTGGAGCAAGATGGTACCTCATGGTTGTTTTGATTTGCATCTCTCTAATAGCTAATGATC
>NW_006924267.1:7288-8104 GCF_000298275.1 Orycteropus afer afer
CTCTTTTCCTTTGTTAAATTTGCCAGTGGTTTGTCAATTTTATTGATCTTTTCAAAAAACCAACTTCTGGTCTTTTTGATTTTTTCTATAGCCTTCTATTTTGTTTCATTGATTTCTGCTTGAATCTTGATTATTTCCTTTCTTCTGGTGACTGTAGGCTTTTCTTGCTGTGTTTTCTCTAATTGTTGGAGATGTTCATTTAAAGTGTTGATTTTGGCTCATTCTTCTTTTTTGATGTGTGCATTTATTGCTATCAATTGACCTTTGATCAGTGCTTATGCTGTGTCCCAAAGATTTTGGTGTATTGTGTTTTCATTCTCATTTCATTCAAGGAAATTTCGAACTTCAATTTTGATTCCTTCTCTTACCCAGTCTTTCTCAAGGAGGGTATTATTAAGTTTCCATGTGGTTACTCTTTTCCTGTTGATCTTCCTATTATTGATTACTAATTTGATAGCATTATGATCTGAGAAGATGCTTTGTAGTATTCAATGTTTTTAGATTTATTAATTCATGCTTTATGGCCTAACATATGGTCTATCATAGAAAAAGTTCCATGTGCACTGGAGAAGAATGTATATTGTGCTGCTGTTGGGTGAAGTGCTCTATGATGTCTAGAAGGCCAAGTTGGTGGATTGTATTGTTTAGCTGTTCTACATATTTGTTGACTTTTTTTTCCAATTGTTCTATCTTTCAAAGAAAGTGTTGTATTAAAGTCTTGCACTATGACTGTGGAGTCATCTATTTGGCTTTTCAACTCTTTTAAAGTCTGATTTATGTATTTTGGGGCTCTTTCATTGGGTCCATATATATTTA
>NW_006924267.1:10939-14894 GCF_000298275.1 Orycteropus afer afer
CAAAGAAGTATTCAGGTATTTGTCTTCAATCTTATTAATTCTATCTTCCATCGCATCTATTCTTCTCCTTTGCCCTTCCAATCTGTTATCTCTTTCTTACAATTTAGTTTTAATCTTCTGGATTTCTATCTGTAGATTTAGAATCATTTCTAATTTTTCATTTATTTTGTTATTTTGTTCTTATATCTTTTTCCAAATTCTTCTAAGGTTTTTTCTGTGTTTTCTTTGGTCTGTCTTCCAATACTTTGAAGATACCTAACGATAATTCTTTTGAATTCCTTATCAGAGAGTTCCAATGCTGCTTCTTCCTCAGGGATGTGTTCTGGGTCTGTATCCTGCTCCCTAGTTTCTACCACTTTATTTTTGTTCTTTGTGTGGACTGTGATGGTCTTTTGTTTCTGAGGTATCATGGCATTGTTTTATTTAAATCTCTGTTAACTGTTTGTGAAGAGCAGCCAAGGGTAATTCAGTCTCTTCTTGGTGATTTGTTATCATTGGCCCATTGGTGGAGAAGGAGGTAGTGGCTCTCACTCAGTAAGTGAAGTTGAAGGAGGTGTGGGTGTAGTTTTGTCTTATGTGAACTTTTGTTGTCTCCAACCCAGTTAGACACAAATTGCAATTGAATAGCTATCAAAAAACTAAAGGCCCATGGATGAAAAACACACCATGTAATCACACAGGAACAGTATCCAAAAAAACAAAAAAGGGAAAATAAGAAGAAAAAACAAGAAAACCAGCAATATCTGGGGATAGGGAACTAAGAAAAAAAAGTAGGGAAGGAGAGTAATAAATGAAGGAAAAAAATGGGAAAAATGCAAAAAGAAAAACTAGAAATGAGGTTAATCACGAGAACAAAAGAGGAAAAAGGAAAAAACAAAACAAAACAAAACAAAACAAAAAACCTTAATTAAAAAAAAAAAAAAATTCAACCAGGCAGAGGGAATTGAATGAATGCTGAAACCTAGGACCTTGTAAGGGAAGATTAGGTATAATAATAAAAATGACAAAAGCATTAATAATGTTAGTTGTTTTAAAATAGACAAATACAAGCAAACTAATTACAAGAAAAAAGAAAGCAAAAAAGAAAAAATAAATAAAATTAAAATAAGAGAAAAAATGTAGTGGAGGACAGGGCAGGGCACCCAGGCTCTGTCCGAGTACACAGACTCTGATGGAGTTCCTGTGGGCCCAGAAGGTTGGTGGGAGTGGGGGATGGCCTCACCTCCATTCAGCAAGCAGGTGTGGGGTATAAGAGTAACAAAAGGAATCTCATACCTTTTCAGTCTTGCAGGTCCTGAGTGTCCTTGGGGTTGTTGGAAAGCAGAGTGTGTTCTTAAGCCCCAGGAATCTGTGAGAGTGCTGTCTCTTTAAATATCCAAAATAGTCAAGCTGCTTTTTAAACCTTCAAAATGGCGGCTGCCTCCAGACCGGCAAAAGTCCACAGTTCAGCCCACCTTTCTCTTCACCTTCTCCGTTTGTTCCCCAGACCCCATGCACAGTCCTCCATGCAGTCCTGGCTAGCAGGGTATTTTGAGGTTAATTCCTAGGTCCTACCACCACAGGGGAATCTCCAAGCTGTCTGTGATGTTATGATCTCTCAGGATTGCTGCCAGACCGCAGCTCCGTATGTCTCCATTTTTGGTATTTTCATGCAAATTCTTCTGCTAATTGGGCTATGGTCCACTTCTATATCCTTCCCTTCAAGGCTCAGGGGTCCAAGATTTCTTCTGTGTCTATGGTAATTTGTTTCCCTTTTCTCTGTTGAAGAGGGTCTGTGCAGTCTTTCTGCCTACTTCCCCATCTTCTGTATATTTGGTTTTGAGAGCCAGCAGTATGAGACCTCCTACTTTGTTGTTCTTCAATAGTGCTTTGCGTGGCAGATTCCAAGATGGCAGAATATTTGTGGGTTATGTTTTCTTATGCAGTCTGCAACTCTCCATCTCTTGAGTGTGCATTTAATCCATTCACATTCAGTGTAATTATCGTCAAGTATGAATTTGTTGGTGTCATTTTGGTACTTTTTTTTTTTTTTTTTGTGCTGTTTCTTGTTTCTTTGCTCCATATAATTTTCTTGTGCTGGGCTCATTTTGTTTATCAACCATGTTATCATTTCCTTCATTGTTGTTGTTTTAGTATTTGCTAAATATTTGTGCTTGTCCTCTTTTTTATTGTGATGTGAAAGTTTATCATTTTTCTTTGACGTTACCCTGTGATTTATAATTTTCTCCCCAAGTTTGTAACAGTCCATTCTATCTTTTGACTCTCTTGACTTCCTCACCATTATAAGTTCTGTAACCACACTATTTTTCCCTCTTTTTGATGTAGTTGTCCTCATTTGCCAGTTGATGTCTCTTGTACCCTGTTTACAATCTTGTAAGCTTATTTGACTTTGGATACTTCCAAAGCTGTGTTGGTTTCTGGGTTATGTCATCATGTGTATTAATAGTCTGTTGTTTGCTATTATTGGTACTCTGTTTAAAGGACTGCCATTAGTATCTCTTGCAATGTTGGTCTGGTTTTAACAAATTCCCTTAAATTTGCTTATCTGGACATCTCCTAATTTCACCATCATATCTGAAAACAGTTTTGCTCAGTATATAATTCTTGTTTGGAAAATTTTCCTTTTCAAGTTTTTCCATATGCCATCCCATTATCTTCTTGACTGCATGATGTTTGCCAAGAAATCAGAGCTTAGTTTTACTGGTTACCCTTTGTAGGTAACTTTTCATTTTTCACATGCTGCTTTCAGGATTCTTTCTTTGTCTTTGGTTTTAGAGAGTTTGATGATGACATGTCTTGGCGATTTTCTTTTGGAGTCTTTTCTATTTGGCATTCATTGGACTTCCTGAATGTATATATTCTCATCTTTCATCATATTAAGGAAGTTCTCTTCCAAAAAATCTTGGACAATTTTCTCAGTTCTTTTCTTTTTCTCTTCCTGTTCTGGAATTCTGATTACACATAGTTTATTCCTTTTGATGGTATTTAACATGAACCTTAGACTTTCTTCATTTTATTTTGATCTTTTTTTCTGATTGATCCCTTTCCAAAGAAATATTGAGGTATTTGTCTTCAATTTCATTAATTCTGTCTTCCATTCATTTGATTCTACTCATTTTCCCTTGCAATGTGCTATATTTTTCTGAAAAATTAGTATTAATCTTCTGGGTTTCTATCTGTAGATTTTGTATCATTTCTGATTTTTCACTTATTTTGTCATTTTTTCTTGTATTTTCTTCCAAAATTGTTCTAGGGTTTTGTCTGTGGTTTCCTTAATTTTGTCAATGTTTTCCCTGATCTGTCTGTCAATCCTTTGAAGGTATCTAAATATAATTAGTTTGAATTCCTTATCAGGGAGTTTCAGTTCCAGTGCTGCTTCTTCCTCAGGGATATGGTTTTGGTCTGTATTCTGCTTCCTTGTTTCTACTGCTTTATGTTGCTTCATTAGGAGCACTGTCATGGTGTGTTATCTTGGAGGCATTGTGACTTTGTTGTATTTATATTTATTTGGTGTTTATATGTTGGAGTAATTCGCCCAAGATTTTATTTTATTTTATTTTTGTATCTGATTAAGCACTGTACTGTGTTTCTCTATTCTCTAGTTGGCAGCATTTATATACTCACTTCCTGTCTTCTGGTGGTTGTGACAGAGAATGAGAGTGGCTGCATAGATCTCTGTTAAGTGTTTGTGAAGGGCAGTTAAGGGTGTGTAAGGCTCTTATTGGTGGTTGTGTATCATTGATCAGTTGTTGCAGAAGGAAGCGGTGGCTCTCCCTCAGTAAGTGGAGCTACAGGATGTGTGAGTGTGGTTGGGTCGTACAGGTATGGTTGCTGTCTCCCACTTAGTTAGACAAAAACAACAATTGAAAAACCATCAAAAAAGTAAAAGCAAGAGGACAAAAAACACACTCCATATAAATACACAGGAACAATCACCAAAAAGTGAAAGCAGGCA
>NW_006924267.1:14994-16045 GCF_000298275.1 Orycteropus afer afer
AAAAAAAAAATGGGAAAAATGCAAAAAGAAAAACAAAGAATGGGGAGAATCACAAGAAAGAAAAAGATGAGAACCAGAAACAGGGAAGAGAGAAAAAGGTGAAAACTGGAGTCTGAGAAAGGAAGAAGAAAGTATAATAATAAAAAGGACAAAAATATAATAATAATAATAATAATAATAATAATTTTAAACAGACATAAACAAACTAAAAACAAAAGAAAAAAAAAATCTGGGCAGGGCATGGCAGGGCACCCAGGCTCCTTCAGAGCACACAACCTGGGATGGAATTCCTCCTGGCCCAGAAAGCAGGTGGGAATGATGGATGGCCACACCTCTGTTCACAAAGAATGTGTGGGGTATAACAGTAACAAGGGGATTATTGCACCTTTCCAGTCCTTTGTTTCAGCTGTGTGCTTGCGGTATTCTTATGTCCCTGGAATCTGAGAGAATGCTGTTGCTTTAAATATCCAAAATGGCCAAACCACTTTTAAACATTCAAAATGGCAGCCCCCTCTAGATAGCCAAAAGTCCACAGTTAAGGTCGTCTCCCTCTTCACTATTTCCCTTTTTATTCACCAGCCACCAATGCAGTCCTCTGTGGAGCCCCTGGCTAGTGGGACTGATTTTTAGGTTAATTCTTAGGTCCCCACAGCACTTGGCAGTATCCAAACTGTCCATGCTGTCAGGATTGCTGACAGACTGCAGCTCCATATGTCTCTGTTTTTGGAGTTTTCATACAGGTTCTTCTACTAGTTGGAGTTTAGTCCACTTCTGTATCGTTTACCTCAAAGCTAGGGGCTCCAGAATTATATTCTGTATCTGTATTGTTTGATTCCCCTTTTCTTTGTTGAAGAGGATCTGTGTAGTTTGTCTGCATCTTCCACCATCTAACTGGAACTCTTCAGAGGCTCTTTTGAAATTCACTTTGGTCTTTTCACACCAAAAAAAACAAACTTTTTAGGAGGTGAGGCAAGATGGCGGACTAGGCAGAAGGATTGCACAGACCCTCTTCAACAAAGAAAAGGGAAACCAATTAACACAGACACAGAAG
>NW_006924268.1:0-516 GCF_000298275.1 Orycteropus afer afer
GTAAAAGTAGGATGTGGAACAATGTTTTGTATAGTATGTTATGCCAATTGTGCTTGATGTCCTCTGTGGCTATGGTCCCAAGCCCGCAGGTTCAACTACTCGGTCCCTCTGGGTAGCTGGCTGTGACCAAGAAGTGACAACAACCTTGCCCTTTGTCGGCTCTACTATACACCTGGGAATTCTGATCATTCACATAAACTTATAGGACCATTGTTTGCCTACCTTATATATGATCGTGGATACACTCCCCATTTCATAGACATACCTAATCTTTCAGCCTGTCCACCCATCTATCTACTCATACTCAAGTTTGCCTTCACTGACAACACAGTACTGTATGTGCAAAAGTGTTCATATTTGTTGTCTGTACATTCCATGTACCTCTCTATGTCTTTCTCATCCTCAATGCTGCCATATCGGTCACTCACATTTGGTACATTGCCCTTCTCTTCACCCAAATCAACACTTTTCTCTATCTATCTAACAGCATTTCCTCCCTTCCCCTCTCACCCCTGG
>NW_006924268.1:2724-3328 GCF_000298275.1 Orycteropus afer afer
TATCAGTTCTTCTCTGAATGTTTTGTAGAATTCTCTGGTGAAACCGTCCGGGCAAGGAATATTTTTAGTTGGTAATTTTTTGATGACCTGTTCAATTTCTTCTTTTGCAATGGGCTTGTTCAACTTTTCCACATCAGTCTGTGTTAGTTTAGGTAAGTGGTGTGTTTCTAGAAATTTTTTCATTTCTTCTAGATTTTTAAATTTGCTGGAGTAGAGTTCTTCATAGTATCCTGATACTATCCTTTTTATTTTAGTTGGTTCCTTTGTGATGTTGTTTCTTATTCATGTTATTTGTGTTCTCTCCCTCTTTTCCTTTGTTAAATTTGCCAGTGGTTTGTCAATTTATTGACCTTTTCAAAAAACCATCTTTTGGTCTTGTTGATTTTTTTCTATAGCCCTTCTATCTTCTGTTTCATTGATTTCTGCTCGAATCTTGATTATTTCCTTTCTTCTGTTCTTTGTCTCATTGTTGGAGATGTTGGTTTAAAGTGTTGATTTGGGCTCTTTCTTCTTTTCTGATGTGTGCATTCAATGCTATAAATTGGCCTCTGATCACTGCTTTTGCTGTGTCCCAACGGTTTTGGTATGTTGTGTTTTCATTCTC
>NW_006924268.1:4861-5326 GCF_000298275.1 Orycteropus afer afer
TTCTTTTGAATTCCTTATCAGAGAGTTCCAATGCTGCTTCTTCCTCAGGGATGGGTTTTGTGTCTGTATCCTGCTCCCTTGTTTCTACCACTTTACCCTGTTTCTTTGTGTGGACAGTGATGGTCTGTTGTTTCCGAGGCATCATGGCATTGTTGTATTTATATCTCTGTTAACTGTTTGTGAAGAGCAGCCAATGGTGATTCAGGCTCTTCTTGGTGGTTTTTTATTATTGGCCCATTGGTGGTGAAGGAGGTAGTGGCTCTCACTCAGTAAGTGAAGTTGCAGGAGATGTGGGTGTAGTTATGTCTTATGGGGACTTTTGTTGTCTCCCACTCAGTTGGACACAAATTGCAATTGAATAACCATCAAAAAACTAAAAGCACATGGACAAAAAACACACCGTGTAATCACATAGGAACAATAGCCAAAAAAAGAGAACAGAGAAAAATAAGAAGAAAAAACAAG
>NW_006924268.1:7331-14877 GCF_000298275.1 Orycteropus afer afer
GGGTTGGGTGTTCTGCATGTAAGTCTTTCTGCTGTTGGGCTGAGAGCCAGTCTTTGGGAGTGAGTCCTATCCTGGGCCAAAAGTGTAGCCCATGGCCATACTCTTGGGGTTCCCACCAGACTCCATCCAACCAGTAATTCTGGTCATTATTTTGTTTTTGAATTTTGTTCCACGTTTTTCCTGTTAGGAGATTTTTGATTACAGACTCAATCTCTTCACTTATTATGAGTCTGTTGAGATTTTCCACCTCTTCTTGTGTTACTTTAGATAGGTTATGTGTTTCTAGGTATTTGTTCATTTCATCTAATTTATCTGGTTTGTTGGAGTACAGTTTTTCATAGGATTCTGTTATGGCCCTTCTCTTAGCTCTGTTGTAATATTTCCATTTTAATTTATTATTTTGGTTATTTAAGTCCTCTCACTTTTTTTCTTTGTCAGTCTGACTAAAGGTTTGTCAATGTTGTTGACCTTTTGAAAGGACCAACTTTTCTTCCTGTTGATGATAAATTATTATTAACTAAAGTCTATAGTTTACATTGAGAGCTCTGGTGGCATAGTGCCTAAGGCATTTGACTGCTAACCGGAAGGCTGGTGGTTCAAACACACCAGCCGCTTCTTGGAAGGAAGGTTGGGCAATCTACTTCTGTAGTGATACCACTTTGGAAACCCAAGGAGGGGTCACTATGAGTCAGATCTGACTCGATGGCAGTGCATTTGGTTTTGGTATAGTTTACATTGAGGTTTACTCTCTGTGCTGTACAGTTCTATAGGTTTTAACAAATGCATAATGTCAGGTGTCCATCATTACAGTATCATATGGAATAGTGTCACTTCCCTAAAAATGTCCTGTGCTCCATCTACTGATTCTGTTTCCCTTCCCCTGAATCTCTGGTGACCATTGATCTTCTCATTGTCTGTAGTTTTTCCTTTTCCCTAATATCATGTATTTGGAATCATACAGTATGTAGCTATTTCAGACTAGCTTCTTTCACATATCAGTATGCATTTAAGGTTTCTTCATGTATTTTCATGACTTGATAGCTCTTTTTTTTTTTTTTTTAATTGTTGAGTAATACTTCATTGTCAGATGTACCACAGTTAATTTATACATTCAACTGTTGCATGACAACTTGTTGCTTCCAATTTTTGGCAGTTATGAATAAAGCTGCTATAACTATTCATGTGCAGGTTTTTATGTGGGCATATATTTTCATCTCATTTATGTAAATACCTAGGAATGTGATTGCTGATCAAATGATAAGACTTTGTTAGCTTTGAAAAAAACCTCCCAGACCATCTTCCAAAGTGCTGTACCATTTTATATTCATACCAGCAATGAATGAGAGTTCCTGTTGCTCCATATCACACTATCATTCTCCCTAAAGTTTTGACTTTACCACATACACACACACACACACACACACACACAAACCTCACTGCTGTCGAATTGACTCAACTCTAGTGACCCCTTCTTGGGTTTCTGAGGCGGTATTTCTGTGGAAGTAGATTCCCCAATCTTCCTTCTGAGTAGTGGCTGGTGGGTTTGAACCGCCAGCCTTCTGCCTAGCAGTCAAATGCCTAAGGCACTATGCCCCAGAGCTCCTCGACTTTGCCACAGACCCCTTTGAATCTTGATTCAGTTCCAAAGCAGAAGAAATATAGGGCTTGCCTTGCCTTATTTCTCTGGCTAAGACTTCCAGTACAATATTGAATACATGTGGTTACAGTAGGCATCTTCATCTTATTCTCATTCTCAAGGGGAAGATATTCAGTCTTTCTCCATTGAAAATAATGTATAAATCTTATCCAGCCAGTCTCATTGTTGGACATGCTTTGACCAACACATGCTTCCTTCATTTATTCTTTATTATTTAGTACTTGCTAGCTACCCCAGTTCTTCCTCTCTTTAAACTTCTGTTCACCCTAACTACATCAAATACCTGCAACTGGGTCTCTCCAGTTCTGATAATAACATCTACTGGATGTGCCATTAGGGCTTGTGTGGATCACTAATTTCCCCCAACTGCCTGAGATATGGGCCCTAGATCCTTCATTTTGGCTAAACCATCCCTGCACAATAATTTTGCCTCATTTACCCTGCTTTGGACTTAACTTTAAGTGCATGTCCTTTAATAACTAATCCCTGGTCTTTCCACTCACATGGCCCTGAGAGGCTTCTTGGACTCAAGATCTGGGCTTTTTCCTGAGTCTGCTTGTGCTATGCCATCTGGTTTCCAGATGTCAGGGATGAGCTGTGGATGCAATTCCTTAACTTTAGGGATGAACAGGAGCTCTGGTGGCATGATGGTTAAGCACTCAGTTGCTGACCTAAAGGTTGCTGTTTCAGGGGAAGAAAGACCCGGCAATCTGCTCCTATAAAGATTAAAGCCTAGGAAACCCCATGGGGGCAGTTCTACTCTGTCCTGTAGGGTCATTAAGAGTCAGACTTGACTCAACAACACACAACAACAACAACAAGGATGAGCAAGGAATCCCTAGGTGGTATAAATGATTAAGCATTCACTGCTAACTGAAAGGTTGGAGGTTTGAGTCCACCCAGAAGTGCCTAGGAAGAAAGTCCTGGTGATCCACTTCTGAAAATCATAGCCACTGAAAAATCCTGTGAAGTGCAGTACTACTCTGAAATACATTGGTTGCCATGAGTTGGAATCAATTCGACAGTCAGTTCTAGTTTTGGGTTTTAAGGATGAATAGTAACATATAAATATGCCTCAGAAACATGCTCAAAGGCCTAGATTTTCTATGTTTTGAGATTCAAAGTTTTATTTTTTTTTATGCATTGCAAATCATAGACCAGCTGTATTCTACCAGGAAAAAGCTCATTTGTATTTATACCAGCTGGAGTCCTGCCTTTGTGTGAAAATGTAGGTCCTTTTGGTAGGTGGAATTATGACCCCAAAGATGTCCATGCCCAAATCCTTGGAACTTGTGAATATGCTGTGTTGTATGGCAAAAGAGATTTTGCAGATGTGATTTAGATTACTGACCTTAATATAGGAAGATTATTAGGTGGACAAAATCTAATCAACTGAGCCCTTAAAAGTCGAGAACTTTCACTTCCAGAAGTCAGAGACATGCAGCAGAAGAAGAAGTCAGAGAGATTCTAAGTGTAAAGGTGCTTGAGCACTATTGCTGGGTCTGAGATGTAGGAGCCATGTGCAAGGTCTGGAGAGAGGACTTCTAGGAACTGAGGGTGGCTCCAGATGACAGACAGTAAGAAAGTAGGTAGCTCAGTCTTACTTCCTCAAAGAACTGAATTTGTCCAACAATCTGAAAGAACTTGAAACAGAATTCTTTCCCAAAGCCCTGGTAAGAAATACAGCTCTGCTGGTACTTTGATTTCATCCCAGTGAGACGATAATCAGAGAACCTACTAAACCACACTGTACCCAGATTTCCAAGCTGCCAAAGAGGTGAGAAATAAGAAATCTGTGTTTTCAGCCACTAAATTTGTGGTAATTTGTGACAGCAACCATAGAAAACTAAGGCCAGCCTTCAATCGAGGTCAATCAATCAAAGTCAATTATAGTCAGATTTGCCACTGCTTCTTGCTGCCCACAGTTCTTGGGCTGAGAGCATCTCCATCATGCCCATGGTCATCTGCATGTTTAGTGAAGATTCTCTACCAGCCAGGGATCCTGGGATTGTCTGCTCCATCTAGCAGTCGTTTTCTTCCCGGTTAGGAGCTTCCCTCAGCACGATGGATTTGGAGTTCCACAGGACTCCTTGTGAGCTAGAGCATGGCCATCTCTTCATCTGCAAGGGGACTATGCTGGCTCAGCCAGATGCCAAGGTTGTCATAAAACTATGAACACTCATTGCATGCAATCACCACCCCCAGCTCTACAGTGGAGCTGGGCTTATTATGCAGCAGCAGCAAACCATTGAGCAAAACATTTCTGAGAAAAGTCTTGTAAACTGATGAATCACCTCTTGGAAGGCTGCCTCCTATTCAGCAAAGTGAAATATTCTTCTGCAGAATAAGGCTGGACTAAAGAGCTCTAGCAGTTTTGTCCTGGATTCCCCATGAATGGTTGACTTCCTTGGTTAAATTCTAGTGCTAATGAGACCAAGGCAAGGGATTAGCAAAGTAGACAGGCCAATTAGGTTTGAGTTGTTCCACAAAGAAAGACTAATTCAAAATACCTTTATCAAACACCTTATATTCTTCAAGGCCTGTGCTAGGGGTTAGGGGCACTCCCCTCTCCCTCCCCATGTGCACAAGTCAGATCCTGCCCACAAAATCTCATAATATAGTGGGGAAATGGACATTTAACAACTATCACCAATACAAAGAAGGATGAACTGATGTTGTGTAAAGATATGGGAAACCTTTCATAGGAGCACAGTGGTAGGGGCATTAATTCTGTCTATGTATTCCAGTGAAAGCTTCACAAGAGAGATGGCATTTGAGCCAGACTTTGATGGAAAGGAAAGGATAAATAATAACTGATGATAGATATTTGGTGCTTTATATCTTATAATTTCATGTCAGGAAGATTTTGATAGGCAAATCATGATGATGGTGTTTTAATATAGGACACTGTAGGTTAGAAAGGCATAAAAATGTAAAAACTTGTGATGTTTCCAGGGACTAGGACTCACTGATTCTGTGGCATTATTGCTTTTACAACTTCTCAGTGGACAGAGCCAGGAGATATATCCTGCACTTACATTTGAATTTGTTTCTATATCCCGATCTCTATATATTAAAATCTATGTGTTCACACCAATGTCTCAATTCCAAACAACACCTCAGGGTTCAATCTAGTTTTCTTTCTCCATATTTGTAATTTCCTTCTCCTACATGGAATGTAGCCCCATGGTAACAGTGTGACTAGAGAATAAGGTATATTAAAAGAGAGAAGCAAGATGGGAAAGGGCATTTGGGGTTTGCTTAGGGAGGCCTTGAGTGTCATGATGAGAAATTAAATTTTATTACTTAGGTATTGGTGAGTTATTGGAGGTTTTAGAGGGAAGAACAATAAGATACAACCAGAATATTAAAGTTAATAAGGTTTTTAAGTATGATAGGATTTTTAAGTAGAAAAGGAAAGACTGCAGAAAGTTTTTGCAGACTTGGAAAAATTCTCTTGGATGATGTTCAAATTATTTGCAAGATTACTCCACTCAATTTTGCTCCCTTCCTACTGAGATGGCCCACTGTGATAAGCTAAGCATATTACTTCATTTTCTGCTCTGCCTTGTATTTGGAATTTGAAAGTCACCATGAATGTGCTCTAGAAGGTACCATGTTCATACATTTCTTCACCATCTATGTTGGTAAGCCACTCCTCAGAAGCAAGGTTGGGCAATCTACTTCTGTAGTAATACCAACTCAGAAGCCCAAGGATGTGTTGCTATGAGTAGGATACAACTCCATGGTAGTGCATTGCATTGTAGTTATGTTGGTAAGCAGGATCCATTGTTATTTTCTCCAGGAGCAAGCTTTTTACTTAAGTATTTTACAAAGGGTGATATCTGTCACAATGAGGCTGGGGTTCATTGTCAGAAGACCCTCTGATTGTTTTTCAATTATTGTATGTAATTCAGGATAATTTTGATGGTACATAATTGAAAACTCAACATGACTAGTTTAAGCAGAAAGGAATTTTAATGACTCATGTAATTGGAAGTCCAGAGGAAAGCTGGGTTTGTTGTTGTTAGGTGCTGTTACATAGGTTCTGATTCACAGTGATCCTATGTACAGCATAACAAAACACTGCTCAATACTGTGCCATCCTCATAATCTTTGCTACACTTGAGCTCATCGTTGTAGCCACTATGTCAATCCATCTCATTGAGGATATTCCTCTTTTTCACTTACTCTCTACTTTACCAAGCATGATATCCTTCTCCAGGATCTGGTCCCTTCTGACAACATGACCAAAGTGGGTAAGATGAATTCTGGCTATTCTCACTTCTAAAGAGCATTGAAGGAGCCCTGGTAGCATAGTGCCTAAGGCACTTGACTGCTAACCAGAAGGCTGGTGGTTCAAACCCACCAGCCACTCCTCAGAAGGAAGGTTGGGCAATCTACTTCTGTAGTGATCCTGCCATGGAAACCCAAGGAGGGGTCACTATGAGTCAGGTCCGACTGGACGGCACATAACAACAACAAGAAGGAGCATTCTGGTTATACTTCTTCCAGGATAGATTTGCTCATTCTTCTGGCAGTCCATGGTATTTTCAGTATTCTTTGCCAACACCACAATTCAAATGCATCAATTCTTCTTCAGTATTCCTTATTCATTGCCAGGTTTCACATGCATTTGAAGTGATTAAAAATATCATGGCTTGGGTCAAGTGCATCTTAGTCTTTTAAGTGACATCTTTACTGTTTAAATACTATCAAGATGTCTTTTGCAGAAGATTTGCCCAATGCAATACTTAGTCTGATTTCTTTCTTTTTTTAATTGTGATTTGGGTGAAAATTTACAGAGCAAATTCACTTTCCATACATACACTTTGTCTCATGACATTGACTACAATTTACCACAATGCAACAGCTCCCCTCCCACTTCCTCCCAATAGTTACCTCTTCCCTGTGTCTACCCCTCCATGTATTCCTTCCCCCTGAGGTGTCTTCCTGTGCATAAGCAGCCCTTCTTTCTCCCATGATTGTTTTCTCCAAGGAGTGTATCTACCTCAGGTAAATGTTCAACTCATATGCCTGTCCTTTGTTTGGCTTGAAGCCACAGGTGTGGGTTCAATTCCAGTCCTGAAGGGCAGCTAGGGGCCACAGTTTCTGTGGTCCCACCAGGCTCTATTGGACCAGCAAACCTGGTCCACCCCCTTTTTTTTCTCCAAATGATTTTGAAGTTTTATTCCACATTGTTCTCCCTCTCTATCAAGGATCTCCTACATAGATCCCCTTCCATGTGGTTGACAGTGGTAGCCGGGCACCATCTAGTTCTTCTGGTCTCATAGTCATATAGGCTGCAGATCGGATGATGTACTAGTCACTAGGACTAATTGTTTCCATGAATTTTTGGTTTTCTTCATTCTTCTTTGCTCTGGATGAGGAGAGACCCATCGTTGCATCTAGATGGCAGCTTGCAAGCTTTTAAGATCCCAGTCACACTACTCACCAAAGTAGGAGGCGGAACAATCTTTTGTGTAGTATGTTATGCCAATTGAGCTTGATGTCCCTGATTTCTTGACTGCTGCTTCCATGGAGGTTGACTGTGGATCCAAGTAAAATGAAATCCTTGACAGCTTCAATTTTTTCCTCAATTTATCATGATGTGGTTTATGGGCCCAGTTGTGAAGATTTTTGTTTTCTTTATGTTTTACAGCAAAGATGTACCAAAGTAATCCATACTGAAGGCTGTAGTCTTTGATCTCCATCAGTAAGTGCTTCACTTTCAGCAAGCAAAGTTGTGTCATCTGCATATTGGAGATTGTTAATGAGTCTTCCTCCAGTTCTAATGCCATGTTCTTTTTCATATAGTTCAGCTTCTCAGATTATTTTCTCAGCATACAGATTGAATAAGTATGGTGAAAGAATACAACCCTAATGGAC
>NW_006924269.1:0-1148 GCF_000298275.1 Orycteropus afer afer
CTGAGTTTCCTCTCCTCACCTAATCCCTTTGGCTGATTGCTCTTCTCTCTGGCTTCCTGGCTTTTAATCCCCTTTCTCCTGCTCTTCCCACCTGCTACTTTGGGCGTCCCTGAGTTGTCTCTCCTCACCTGTAACCCTGGGGCTAATACTAATGATATTGTTCAATAATTTCCACATTCTGCTGGATCACCTTTCTTGGAATGGGCACAAATATGAACCTTTTTCAATCAATTAGCCAGGCAGCTGTCTTCCAAATTTCTTGGCATAAACGAGTGAGCACCTCCAATGCTGCATCCACTTGTTGAAACATCTCGATGAGTATTCCATCAATTCCTGGGGCCTTGTTTTTTGCCAATTCCTTCAGTGCAGCTTGGACTTCTTCCTTTAGTACCATTGGTTCTTCATTATATGCTGCTTCCTGAAATGGTTGAACCTTGACCAATTCTTTTTGGTACGGTGACTACAAGTATTCCTTCTATCTTCTTTTGATGTTTCCTGCATTGTTCAATATTCTGCCCATAGAATGCTTCAATATTGCAACCCAAGGCTTGAATTTTTTCTTCACTTCTTTCAGCTTGAGAAATGCATGAGTGTTCTTCCTTTTTAGTTTTCTAATTCCAGGTCTTTGCACATTTAATTATAATATTTTACTTTGTCTTCTCTAGCCACCCTTTAAAATCTTCCTGTTCATCTCTTTTATTTCATCATTTGTTCCATTTGGTTTAGCTACTCTCCTTTCAAATGCAAGTTTCAGAGTCTCTTCTGACATCCATTTTGGTCTTCCTTTCCTGTCTTTTTAAAGATGTTTTGCTTTCTTCATGGATGATGTTCTTGATGTCATCCCACAATTCATGGTCTTCAGTCCCTGGAGTTCAATGCATCAGGTAATCTCTAAATTCAGGTGAGACATAATGTAGGCCATATTACATCCATGTTAGTATCTCCTTCCACAAATGTAGTCAGTTTGGTTCCTGTGTCTTCCATCTAGGTTCACGTGTGTAGTTGCCATTTATGTTGTTAAAAAAATGTATTTGCAATGAATAAGTCATTGGTCTTGTAAAATTCTATCATGGGATTTCTGGCATCATTTCTATCACCAGGCCATATTTTCCAACTACCAATGCTTCTTCTTTGTTTCCAACTTTTGC
>NW_006924269.1:1802-3253 GCF_000298275.1 Orycteropus afer afer
GAGTGAATAGCTCATCCAACTGTTGTTTATGAGCTGCAAGCCTGGAGAAGGAAGGCATGATTTCTAATTACTGAACAATGAGTCCTTTGATCAGACTTAATAAAAAGTCATGCAAAGTTATGTAGTTGGGCTCCCGGGGACTGGGAATCAGAAGCTAGTTTGGTGTTTTTCTTTTCTGTGTTAATGAGCAAATGGATAGAGCTGCCGGCTAGCAAATAATTCACAGGGAATAGACCTACTTTCCCTGTGTGTGACAGAGAAGCCTTCCAAGATGGGAAGATGCATTGTTACCCAGCTGGTGGCAGGGGAAGTCAGGGTTTTGCCTCCTCCCTCCTCTTCACATTTGTTCACTATCCACTACCATCATCCACGGCTACTGTAGACTAGTTCAGAACCAGTCTTGGTCCAGTACTAGCCAGGTAACCTTAGGCAGGTCACTTTTCCCCTCTGTGTTCTGTCTGTAAAATATGGATGATAATAATACCTGTTGTCATCAAGTCAGTTATGACTCATAGTGACCCTGTAGGACAGAATAGATAGGACTGCCCTCATACGCTTTCCAAGGCTGTAAATCTTTACAGAAACAGACTGCTACATCTTTTTTCCATGGAGCAGCTGGTGAGTTGGAACCATTGACCTTGTGGTTAGCAGCTGAGCACTTAACCACTGTACCACCAGGGCTCCTCTTATCCCCCTACTAGGGCTGTCCAAAATTCAAACTGAATTCAGAAGAGGATGTGGAATGCGGGATATCATAGCTGATGTAAGATGGATCTTGGCTAAAAACAGAGAACACCAGAAAGATGTTTACCTGTTTTATTGACTATGCAAAGGTATTCAACTGTATGGATCATGACAAATTATGGATAACATTGTGAAGAATGACAATTCTGTAACACTTAATTGTGCTCATGTAGAACCTGTACATAGACAAGAGATAGCTATTCCAATAGAACAAGGGGATACCACATGGTTTAAAATCAAGAAGGTGTGCATCAGGGTTGTATCCTTTCACCATACTTATTCAATCTGTATGCTCAATTCAAATAATCTGAGAAACTGGACTATATGAAGAAGAACACAGCATTAGGATTAGAGGAAATATACAGATGACAAAACCTTGCTTGCTGAAAACACTGAAGACTTGAAATAGAGGGTCGATGAAAGAGAGGAAGACCTTCAATGAGATGGGTTGACATAGCGGCTGCAACAATGAGCTCGAACATAGTTTGTGAGGATGGTGCAAGACAGGCAGTGTTTTGTTCTGTTGCATGAATTGCTATAAGTCAGAATTGATGGTTCAAATGCACCAATTCTTCAGTCTTCCTTGATTATTGCCCAACTTTCACATGCATATGAGGGGATTGAAAATACCATGCCTTGACTTAGGCACACCTTAGTCTTCAAAATGACATCTTTTCGCTTTCACACTTTGAAGAGGTCTTTTGCAG
>NW_006924269.1:4028-5920 GCF_000298275.1 Orycteropus afer afer
CTGCATGGTCACTAAAACACAGGTAAACATCTTCCCAGTATTCTTTGCTTTCAGCCAAGATCCATCTGACATCGACAATGATATACCTTATTCTATGTCCTCTTTTGAATCCAGTTTGAATTTCTGAAAGTTTCCTGTCAATATACTGCTGCAACTGTTTTTGAATTATCTTCAAAAAATTTTACTTGTGTGTGATACTAATGATATTGTTTGATACTTTCCACATTCTTCAGGATCATCTTTCTTGGAATGGGCATAAATATGGATCTCTTCCAGTCAGTTGGCCAGGTAGCTGTCTTCCAAATTTCTTGGCATAACCAAGTAAGTACCTCCAGTGCTGCATCCATTTGTTGAAACATCTCAGAGGGTATTCTGTCAACTCCTTGAGCCTTGTTTTTTGCCAATTCCTTCTGTACATCTTGGACTTCAATACAGTTGGTTCTTGATCATATGCAACCTCCTGAAATGGTTGAATGTCGACCAGTTCTTTTTGGTACAATGACTCTGTATATTCCTTTCATTGTCTTATTTATTTATTTATTTATTATCTGTATAGCCTAGTGTTTGGTGTTAATGGCAATGTGGTATTGTGGACACACTGGTTGGATTTAGCATCTGTCATCTATCTCTTATATGCACAGTTTGGTGTCCTCTCATTTCCCAATGTTATCATCGTGATCATATATCCTTCCCATATATCCCTCCCCCTACCCATGTCAGTGTGTAAGCCCCAATTAGCCCTAAATCTTTTGATGCTTCCTGCATCATCCAGCATTTTGCTCATAGAATGCTTCAATATTGCAATTCAAAGCTTGAATTTTTCCTTCAGGTCTTTCAGCTTGAGAAATGCAGAGTGTGTTCTTCCCTTTTGGTTTTCTAATTCCATGTCTTCACACATTTCATTGTAATACTTTATCTTCTCAGGGTCCTTTCTGTACAATGTGGAAGATGATAATACCTGTTGCCACCCTCTAGCTGCCCCTTGTAATCTTCTGTTCAGCTCTTTTATTTCACCATACTTTCCATTCACTTTAGCTTTTCTCCATTCAAGAGCAAGTTTCAGGGTCTCTTCTGACATCCATTTTGGTTTTTTCTTCCTTTCCTGTCTTTTTAATGATCTTTTACTTTCTTCATGTATGATGTTCTTAATGTCATCCCACTACTCATCTGGTCTTCGGTCACTGGTGTTCAATGCATCAAATCTATTCTTCAGACGGTCTCTAAATTCAGGTGGGATATACTCAAGGTCATAGTTTGGCTCTCTTGGACTTATTTTAACTTTCTTCAGCTTCAACTTGAACTTGCATATGAGCAATTGATGGTCTGTTGCACAGTTAATTCTCAGTCTTGTTTTGATTAGTGATACTAAACGTCTCCATGACCTGTTGCCATGATCCAATTGATTTGATTGCTGTGTATTCCATCTTGTGAGGTCCATGTGTATAGTCACCATTTATAGTGTTGAAAAAATTATTTGTAATGAATAAGTCATTGGTCTTGCAAATTTCTATCATGCGATCTTTGGCATCATTCCATCACCAAGGCCATATTTTCCAACTACCAATGCTTCTTCCTTGTTTCTAACATTCACATTCCGATCACCAGTAGTTATACCGCTAATTGCTTGTTTGGTCAGTTTCAGACCACAAAAGTTGGTAAAAAATCTTTAATTTCTTCATGTTTGGCTTTAGTGGTTGGTGTGTAGATTTGAATAATAGTAGTATTAACTGGTCTTCCTTGTAGAGGTATGGATATTATCCTATCATTGACAGCACTGTATTTCAGGATAGATCTTGAAATGTTTTTGTTGACGAATAGGGTGACATTCCTCATGAATTTGTCATTTCCAGCATAGTAGACCATGTGATTGTTGTATTCAAAATGGCCAACAC
>NW_006924269.1:6590-9654 GCF_000298275.1 Orycteropus afer afer
CTGGTGGCATAGCTTCCAGCCTCATAGCAATTTGCAAGCCACCACAGTACAACAAAGTGACAGACAAGTGGTAGAAGCTATTATAGGGGTTGACTATTTATTGGCTGGGCCTGGTCAGAGTCAAATGCCTCCAACCTCTGCCCTCAGCTGCCTCAGATATAATTCCTGTATTATTCAGCCCTCCTAACTGCAAACTTGGGAGCTCTGGTAGCATAGTGGCTAAGGCACTTGACTGCTAACCAGAAAGCTGGCGGTTCAGACCCACCAGCCACTCCTCGGAAGGAAGATGGGACAATCAACTTCCGTAGTGATACTGCCTCGGAAACCCAAGGAGGGGTCGCTATGAGTAGGGTCTGACTCGACGGCACATAACAACAACAACAACAACTGCAAACTTTAGATCCACTCTGGTTAGTACAAGAAAAAGAAGAATTTCTTAAAGGACATTCTGTTAGGAAGTTAAAGGACAATGGTTGGGAGGAGGGAGAAACAGAATTGAAGCTGAACTTCCAAACTGGTCATAGGCTAACCAGTTTGAGACCAAGATCCAAAGCTCACTTTGAAAGTAGTCCCACTGTTATTTTTTAATTTTGTCACACAGTACAATTAACATGTGTTTACGAACTTCTTTTGTCATAACCGTTTACAATGACAACACTTATTAAGTGCTCTATTATCCATTTGTAAAATATTCACCAACCCAGTACTTCTCAGACTTCAAAGTGCCTTTGAATTCCTGAGTGTCTTATTAAAAAGCAGATTCTGATGCAGGAGGTCTGGGCTGGGGCTGAGTCTGAACTTCTAACGAGCTCCCAGGTGATGACAATGCTGCTGGTCCTGGGATCACACTTTGATTTGCAAGATAAAGTAAACTCCATGAGAAATAAGAATTTTCTCAGTGCTATGTAATCCCCAGTAATTCCCTAGAACAGTGCCTGGCACATAGTAGATACAAAATAAATATTTGTCACCTAAATGGATTTAACCCATAGGTCAGACTTGGTCCACCACCTCCCCTCCACTGAGCACTGTGTTGTCTGTCTCCAGCTTTCCCAGAGGTGTGCGTCTCAAGAGAGAAAACTGATTGAAAAATGCCCAAAAGCCATGTAGAAACAGGAAGTGATTCAGCCACCTTGGTAAGAACTCCATGGGCTTTGTTCGTTTGCTTGTTTGGGGTGTTTTGTTTGTTTGTTTGTTTTGTTTTTGTTTTTTGTGAACATATACACATCAAGACATGCAAAACATGCTCCCATTTAGCAAGTTCTACACGTTGTTCAGTGACACTGGCTGCATTCTTCACATTGTGCCAACTTTGTTTCTTCTGCTCTAGTTGCTTCACTGCACTCCAAGCTTCTCATCTATGATTTAGAGCTACTGTTGTCCCATTAGTCTCACACAGATTTTTTTAAAGAGCATAATACTTGAAGGAACATCCTTTACTTTTTGAGCTAAACTATTTTTTGTTTGAAGATGATTTCAGGGGATAGTTTCAGTTCAAGATTTGAAGAGTATCCCAGGGCAAAATTTTCAGGAAGTCCAGTAAGTTTGGATTCCTTGAGCATATGACATTGTAGTCCACGTTTTCCTGCTTTCTTTCAGGATCCATCTACCGTGTCCCCAGTTGAAGCGTTCAGTAATGGTAGTTGGACATCAACCAGTTCTTCTGGTCTCATGTTAGAGGATGCAGTGGTTCATGGAAGCAATTAGTCCTGTAGTCCAGTTGCTTCTCTTATTGTGGGATTTCCTCCTTCTCTGTTTCATAGGGTTTCCATGGCTGTGACCTTGTAGAAGTAGATCACCAGGTCTTTCTTCTGAGGTGCCTCTGAGTGCGTTCAGAACCACCCCTTTTTTTCTCTGGTAGCATAGTGCCTAAGGCACTTAATTGCTAACCAGAAGGCTGGTGGTTCAAACCTACCAGCCACTCCTTGGAAGGAAGGTTGGGCAATCTACTTCCACAATGATACCGCCTCAGAAATCCAAGGAAGGGTCGCTATGAGTTGGGGCCAACTCAACAGCACATAACAACAACAGTAACAGTTGAGCACTTAAATTTCTTTTTGCTATTCAGGGACTCCTTGTGAAGATTCTCAAACTCACTGCCATCTAGTCATTTCCGACTCATAGTGACCCCTCCTTGGGTTTCTGAGGCAGTATCTCTATGGAAATAGATTAACCAGTCTTCCTGCCAAGTGGCTGTTGGATTTGAATGACCAGCCTTCTGGTTAGCAGTCAAATGCCTTAGGCACTATGCCACCAGAGCTCCTTTGTGAAGATTAGGGAGACTATTTTCACAGTGCTACTGGATTAGAGTCTCAATGAGAAACCCTCTTATGGGGAGAAGACACAGATCTTTCATACAGAAGAATTCTAAATAATTTATGTAGATACTGCCCCCTCAAGGAGATGGGACCAGAACAGATGGAGGAGTCAGCTGCAGGGACCCAGGTGAGGAGAGGGAACCCAGGCCAAGCCCCAAAAGCAGCGAGGAGGGAAGACAGGGAGAGGACAGAAAAGGCAAAGGGGACCAGAACAGATCAAGGAGTCAGCTGCAGGGATCTAGGTAAGGGGGATTGGAGAGTTTCCAACAGCTAAGGAAAACAAATTTGTCTGTCAGTTTGTCTTATTGTGGTGACATGTTGCTGTGAGTCTTGAGGCTGTGCCACTGGTGTTTCAAACCCAGTGGGGTGCACTTGGTGCACAGGTATCAGCCCGGCTTGCAGACAGAGACAGACTAGGAAGAAGGAGGAGGCTATCCAGTTCTCAAAGAATTGGCCAGGGGAAACCTTATGAATAGAGAGAAACACTGTCTGATACATTGCTGTGCAACTTTATGAATAGTTTGGAAACATTGTCCAACACACAGGAGGAAGATGACTCATTTAGCTTAGAAAGCTCTCAAAGTAGCACTGGGAAAGAGCTGCATTATCAGAGTAAAATCAGCCTTACTCATATGGATAAGATAAAGCTTTTGAGACCTCCATTTGCTGATGTGGCACCACTCAAATTGAGGAGAAACAACGGCAACATCCATTAATAATCAGAACATGGAATGTACGAAGTATTA
>NW_006924269.1:12014-13658 GCF_000298275.1 Orycteropus afer afer
AGATGTTCCTTGGAAGCGAGAATTGCCAGACTTCATCTCACCTACTTCGGTCATGTTGTCAGAGGGGACCATTCCCTGGAGAAAGATGTCATGCTTGGTAAGGTGGAGGGTCAACAAAAGAGGAGAAGGCCTTCGACAAGATGGATTGACACAGTGGCTGCGATGATGGGCTCAAGTATAGAAGGGATCATGGAGCTGGTGCGGGATTGGGCAGTATTTTGTTCTACTGTGCATGGGGTCGCTATGAGTCGGAGACAACTCAATGGCACCTAACAACAACAACAAGGAGGTAGATTATAACTCTCTACTGCTTAAGTCTGGACTGTGCTTCTGAAGAGTGTATGTAAAGGGAGAGAAGAGGAAGTAACTGTACAATAGAAAAGCCTGACAAGCACTACATTAGCCCGGGGATTAAAGTGAACATCTCCAGTGATTGTTTGTTGATAGCATGTACCTTTGATATATTTAGAGGATGGCACTGTCCCTCCCCAAAACCCTGACTGCAACCTAACCATCAGGAAACATCAAGAAAACTCAAATTGAGGGACATTCTACAAAACACTTGACCCAAAACTCAAAACTGTCGAGGTCATCGAAAACAAGGAAAGTCTGAAAAACTGTCACAGACTAGAGGAGTCTAAAAACAAATGACAGTGAAATGTAACATGATGTCCTGGATAAAAACTCACTGCCATCAAGTTGATTCTGACTCCTAGTGACCCCCTTTGGGTTTCGGAGGTGGCAAATCTTTACAGAAGTAGATTGCCCAGTCTTCCTTCCACAGAGTGGCTGGTGGGTTTGAACCACCAACCTTTTTATTAGTAGTCAAATGCCTTAGGCACTACACCACCACAGCTCCTGGATATGATCCTGGAAAATAAAAAGAACATTAACCGAAAAGCCAAACCAATCTCACTGCCATCAAGTCAATTCCAACTCATAGCAGCCCTTGAGGACAGAGTAGAGCTGCCCCATAGGGTTTCCAAGGCTGTAAATCTTAATGAAGCAGATGGCTTCATCTTTCTCCTGTGGAGCAGCTGGTGGGTTCAAACAACTCACCTGTTGGTTAGCAGCCAAATAAATGCCTTAACCACTGTGCCACCAGAGCTCCTAAAAAGAGCATTGTTGTTATGTGTTGTTGAGTTGTACCCGACTCATAGTGACCCCTCCTTGGGTTTCCAAGGCAATATATCACTATGGAAGTAGATTGCCCAACCTTCCTTCCGAGGAGTGGCTGGTGGGTTTGAACCCCCAGCATTTTGGTTAGCCATCAAGTGCCTTAGGCACTACGCTACCAGAGATCCAAAAATCTGAATAAAGTATGAATTTTAGTTAATAATAATGCATCAGTGTTGAGTCATTAGTTCTAACAAATGTAATACTAATGTGTTGTTGTAGTGAAGTGCCATTGAGCTGGCTCTGACTCATAGTAACCCTATCCACAACAAAATGAAACACCGCCCAGTCCTGTGTCAGCCTCAAAATCCTTGCTATTCCTGAGCCCATCATTGCAGCCACTGTGTCAACCCATCTCTTTTTTTTTCTTTTTTTTTTTTTTTTATTGTGATTTGGGTGAAGATTTACAGAGCAAATTCACTTTCCATATAGCAGTTTACATATACTTTGTCTCATGACATTGACCAC
>NW_006924269.1:14058-14726 GCF_000298275.1 Orycteropus afer afer
CAGTTGATGGACACCTAGGTTGTTTCCATCTTTTGGCTATTGTATAGTCTATTTATGCCATATATTAGGGCACTTAAATTTGCCCCTAGATTTTCTTTGAGGAACTGTATAGTTTTAGTTTCACTTTTAAGTCTTTGATCCATCTGGAGTTCGTTTTTGTGTATAGTGTGAGGTGCAGAACTTGTTACAACAGTCCAGTCTATCTGTCTTGCAACTCTCTTAACTTCCTCACCATTTAGAAGTTCTGTGACTACACAGTCTTTTCCTTCTTTTTTGCTTGTAGTTGTCCTCACTTGCCAATTGATGTCACTGGTTCCCTGTTTACAATCTTATAAGCTCATTTTACTTTGGATATGTCTATGGCTGTGGTTTCTGGGTTATGTCATCTTGTGTATTAATGGTCAATTGTTTTTTGCTATTTTTGGTTCTCTGTTCAAAGGACTGCCTTTAGTATCTCTTGTAAGGTTGGTCTGGTTTTAACAAATTCACTTAGTTTCTGCTTATCTGGAAATCTTCTCATTTCACCATCATATTTGAGGGACAGTTTTGCCTGATATATAATTCTTGGTTGAAAATTTTTCTCTTTCAGGGTTTTATGTATACCATCCCATTGTCTTCTTGCTTGTGTGGTTTCTGCTGAGAAATCAGAGCTTATTCTTACTGGCTGT
>NW_006924270.1:0-1298 GCF_000298275.1 Orycteropus afer afer
CCAACTCGATGGCACATAACAACAACAACAACAAGTGAGGATATTTCTTTTTCTTTATTTTGAGATGTAATCCACACTGAAAGCTATAATTCCTGATCTTCATCAATGAGTGCTTCAAGTCATCTTCACTTTCAGCAAGCAAGGTTGTGTCATCTGTGCATCTCAATTCGTTAATGAATCTTCCTCCAATTCTGATATTACATTCTTTTTCATATAGTCCAGCTTCTCAGAATATCTACTCAACATACAAATTGAATAAGTATAGTGAAAGGATACAACCCTGACATACACCTTTCCTGATTTTGAACCATGAAGTATCCCCTTGTTCTGTTTGAATGACTGATTCTTGGTCGATGTACAGGATCTTCATGATCAGAATTATGAGTTCTGGAATTTCCAACTTTTGTGATGTTCTCCATAGTTTGTTATGATCCACACAGTCAAATGTCTTTGCATAGTCAATAAAACAAAGGTAAATATCTTTCTGATATTCTCTGCTTTCAGCTTAGGTCCATTTGAAATCAACAATGATATTCCTCATTCCACATCCTCTTCTGAAATCAGCTTGAATTTCTGCCAGTTTCCTGTCAATGTGCTGCTGCAACCATTTTTGAATTATGTTCAGGAAAATTTTACTTGCATGTGATATTAATGATATTGTTTGATAATTTCTGAATTCTGATGGATCATCTCTCTTTGCAATTGGAGCAAATATGGATTTCCTCTGGTCAGTTGGCCAGATAACTGTCTTCCAAATATCTCAGCATAGACAAGCAAGCTCTTCCAGCTCTGCATCCATTTGCTGAAATATCGCTATGGGTATTCTGTCAATTCCTGGAGGCTTGTTCTTCATCAATTACTCAGTGCATCTTGGACTTTTTTCTTCAATATTATCAGTTCTTGATCCTATGCTACCACTTGAAATGGCTGAAAGTCACCAATTCTTTTTGGAACAGTGAGTCTTCCTTCGATGCTTCCTGTATTGTTCAATATTTTGTCCATAGAATCCTTCAATATTGTAACTTGATACTTGATCTTTTTCTTCAGTTCTTTCAGCTTGAGAAATGTTGAGTTTGTTCTTCTCCTTTTTGAATTTCTATTCTATTTCTTTGCTCATTTCATTATTATACCTTTTCTTCTTGAGGTACTCTATAATCTGTTTAGATCTTTTACTTCATCATTTTTTAAAATTTGCTTAGCTACTGTGATAGTTGAAGATCTGTCAACTTGGCTGGACTTCACTTGTGAGTGTTGTTTCTCATGATGGATCACATGACTATGTCCTAAGCGGCCGGTCA
>NW_006924270.1:1818-7839 GCF_000298275.1 Orycteropus afer afer
ATATATATATATATACTTTGCTGGTTTTTGTGTTTCTCTAGAGAACCCTATCCAACACAGCTACTTTCCTTTCAAGAGCAAATTTCCGAATCTCTTCTGACATCTGTTTTTGTTTTCTCTTCTTTTCCTATCTTTTCAATGACCTTTTGCTTTATTAATGGTTTATGTTCTTAAGGTCATTCTACAACTCATCTGGCCTTTGGTCATAAGTGTTCAAAGCATCAAATCTGTTCTTCAGATGGTCTCCAATTAGTGCCTAAAGCATTTGACTGCTAACCAGAAGACTGGAGATTCAAACCCACCAGCCACTCCTTGGAAGGAAGGTTGGGTGATCTACTTCCATAGTGATACCTCCTCAGAAACCTAAAGAGGGGTCACTGTGAGTCAGGACTGACTCAACAGCACCTAACAAGAACAGCAACATACTCAAGATTGCATTTTGGTTCTTGTAAACTTGTTTTAATTTTCTCCAGCTTCAGCTTAAACTTGCATATATGCAATTGATTGTCTGTTCCACAGCTGGCACCTGGCCTTTGCGACTTTTGATATTGAGCTTCTCTACAGTTTATTTCCAGAGATGTAGTCAATTTGATTCCTGTGTATTCCATCTGGTGAGTCCCACATGTATACTTTCTGTTTGCACTGAAAAATAGTGTTTGCAATGAATATGTTATTGATCTTGCAAAGTTTTATCATTGTTGATCCCTGGCATCATTTCTATCACCAAGCCCATGTTTTCCAACTACCACTGCTTCTTCTTTGTATCCAACTTTCGTATCCCAGTCACCAGTAATTATTAATGTACATTGATTGCATGTTTGGTCAATTTCAGACTGTAGAAATTTGTAAAATAAAAAAAAATCAATTTCTTCATTTGGCTTTAGTAGTTTGGTGCATAAATTTAAATAATGGTAGTATTAACTGGTCTTCCTTGTAGGCATGTGGATATTTTCCTATCACTGACAGCAACATACTTCAGGATAGATCTTGAAATGTTCTTTCTGATGAGGCATGTGATGCCATTCCTCTTCAGTATGTCAATCCTGGCATAGACCATATGATTGTCTGATTCAAAATGACCAATACCAGTCAATTTTAGCTGACTAATGCCTAGGATATCATTGTTTATGCACTCTTTTCATTTTTGAAATGAAACAACTTCTGATTTTCCTAGATACATACTTCCTACATTCCACATTCCAGTTAGCAGTGGATGTTTGCAGCTCTTATTTTCATTTTGAGTCAGGCCACTTCAGCAGATGACAATACTGAAAGCTCTATTCCATCCCTATCATCAAGGTCACCTCTATTTTAAGGAGGTAGCTCTTATCCAGTCATATTTTGAGAGCCTTCCAGCCTAAGAGACTCATTTTCTGGCATTATATCAGACAATATTTCACTGCTATTCGTATGAGTTTCAGTGGCTCATTTTTTCAGAAGTGAACTACCTTTTTTTCTTCCTAGTGCGTCTCACTGTGGAAGCTCCTCTGAAACATGTCCCCCATGGATGATCCTGGTGGTATTTGAAATACTGGTGGGATAGCTGCCAGTATCACAGCTACACACAAGCCACCACAGTATGACAAACTGAGAGATGAATGGTAGCTGTATGATGTTAGCTACTATTAATTTGTCATACATTACTGGTAACAGATACATCATTGAACTGACCTTCTCAACAGATGGCAATATTAAAACTTATGCTGTTGTTTGATTTATTATAAATATGTATATATATATTGGAGAGATTATTGCTAAACAAACAGGGGGTGTTAAATAAAATATGTTTCAAATTCTCTTTCTTTTTGATATATTCTTGTATATCTATATCTGTTTTAAATTAAGTTTCATATTTACTTCAGAGAATGTGATGATTTTCATATTAAGGAAATAAATTAATGTCACCTCTATTCCTATATTGAATAAACTAACTCTTGAAAGCTTTATGCAATATTGAGTATAAATTAAGATTTAGCTGCTGTACAGTTGTTGTTGTTGTTATTATGTGCCATTGAGTCGGCCCCGACTCATAGAGACCCCTCCTTGGGTTTCCGAATCAGTATCACTAAGGAAGTAGATTGCCCAAACTTCCTTCTGAGGAGTTGCTGGTGGGTTTGAACCACCAACCTTCTGGTTAGCAGTCAAGTGCCTTAGACACTATGCTACCAGAGCTCGCACTGTACAATAATACAAAAATAAAATCAATACTTAGGAGTCATTTAGGAATTGCCTATTAAGAATTCCAGAATGAACCAGAACATATGAAAATCCTCTGTGGAAATTATATACATATGACTTAAGTATTATTAATAAATTGAAGTGGTAAGAAAAAGAGGATTCATTTTATCATACTAGAGGGGTCAAAAAAAAGGTAGAAAATAAATAAAGAGAAAAGTAAAATCAGCTATTCAAGTCTTCACTGCTATTTTTCTGGCACACTTTTTATTTTATTTTTACATTTAATAAACGTGTATTCTCCAGGTAGAATTAAAATTTATATAAGTGCTTCTCAAAGTGTGGATCTTCAAATTAGTATTGGTTCAAAATTTGTTACTAGTTTCTTAACAAGTTCATTTAGAACTTTAGAGCAAGCTTTCATGCTAATTTGGCAAAGCAAATTTTCTGCTGAATCTGAGAGCTGAAAAAAAGTGGGGAGTGAGTCACTGGGTCCACAGGCTTGGGACCATGGTTGTGGGAGACATCAATTGGCATAACATAAGTACACCAAAACATTGTTTTACATCCTATTTTGGAAGACTGGGCAATCTACTTCCATAAAGATTTACCACCACAGAAACACACAGATGGTCACTATGAGTCAGAATCACCCGATGACAGTAAGTTTGGTTTGGTGAGTAGTGACTGGGGTTTTAAAACCTTGTAAATGGCCAATTGAGATGCAACAATTGGTCTCTCCTCATCTGGAGCAAAGAAGAATGGAGAAAACCAAAGACATATGGGAACAAGTAGTCTATGGGGCTAGTGGACCATGCAAACCTCACCCTACATGACTCTGAGACCAGAAGAAAGAGATGGCGCCTGCCTACCACTGTCAACAACTAAGAAAAGCATCAGTGCAAGAGATGTTGGATTAAGTGGGAGAAAAATGTGGAACAAAACTCAAAATTATATAAAAAAAAAAAGAAAAATGCCAGGTTTACTGGTCTGATAAAGATGGGTAAAACCCCTGGAACTATGGCCTCTAGTCACCCTTCAGATTTGGAACTAAACTCACTTGTATGGCTACCAGCCAAACAATAGACAGGCATATACGTTGAACATTTACACCAAGTAGGTGTATTTCTTAGAACAATCAAACATGGGAGACCAGGAGGGCAGTATTTTCACACAGAGATAGCTCAGAAGGCAGGAATACACAGGAAGGAAGGACCTAGGAAAAGGGTAACCAGAGGGAGAAAGTGGGAAGAAAGCTGTTAAATTATGGGATTGTAATCGATGACATCAAACAAAATGTGTGTGAACTGTTGCATGGAAAACAAATTTGCTCTGTAAACTTTCAACCAAATCACAATTAAAAAAAAAAGGGGGGGATTTTTTTGTATCTCAGTGAACTGTTGCATGGAAAACAAATTTGCTCTGTAAACTTTCAACCAAATCACAATTAAAAAAAAAGGGGGGGGATTTTTTTGTATCTCAATGAATTTTTTTTTTTCTAATAATGTATTTTACTATAGTTTTAAGAACTATTAGATGAGAATGGATTAGGCAGAATGTGAAAAAAAAAAACTGGTTCTTAATCACTGAAGTTTTGAGAAACACAGTTTTTAAACTTACATTATATATTTAGAATTATTACAGATTTGTCTTCTGTACATAAGTATAAATAAGAAGCAGTTCTTCTTTTTGGATTCCATGGACTTTCCTTACCATTGATCAATAATATTGGGCAGGAAACCAGTCATATTTTATTTTACACTGAAGTCATACATCTCACAATGAGATTTTACATTAGTCTAGGCCTTTTTTCATTTCCTGGTCACTGAAAATCAAATGTCCTTGATATTGAGTAGATTGAAGTCATATTGAATTATAGTGTAATAAACCTGAAATTGGACCATCTAGAAGCATTTATAGAGACTCTACTCAATATTCCACAATGTCACAGTCTTCAAACGGTTTGAAACCTTCATTTGGAACAAAGATTAATCCACTGGAAAGAATCATTAAACAGTACAATCCAACAGTTAACAACTCACTTTTGTGCAACAGAACACTGTTAGTGAATGCAGCAAAAAGATAAATCTGTTTCTTCATCTGCAATATAAGGATAAGAAATTATATTTCGAAGAGATATTGAAAGAAGGTTAATGTATATAGCACCCAGTGCAATGTTTAGCACATAGTAGGTGCTCAACAATTTATTGTTTGTTTTTTTAAAATTTTTATTGTGATTTGGGTGAAAGTTTCAGAGCAAATTCACTTTTCATACAGCAGCTCATAAACACTTTGTCTCATGACATTGACTGCAATTTCCCATGATGCAACAGCTCCCCTACCACTTCCTCCCCATGGTTACCTCCTCTTTGTGGCCTTCCAACACATGCACTCCTGCCCCCAGAGCTGTCTCCCTGTGCAAACACAGGTCTTCTGTTCTCAGATGATTGAGTTCTCCAAGGAGTGTAACTACCTTATGTAAATGTTCAGCTCATATGTCTGTCTTTTGTTTGACTGGAAGCCACAGGAGTGGGTTCAACTCCAGACCTGAAGGGCACCTGGAGGCCATAGTCTCAGTGGTTCCATCAGGCACTATGAAACCAGCAAACCTGGTCCTTTTTTGTTTTTTATGGTTTTGAATTTTGTCCTACATTGTTCTTTCAATCTATCCAGGATCTCCTACATAGATCTCACACCAAGCGGTTGACAGTAGTAGGTGGGCACCATCTAGTTCTTCTGGTCTTATAGTCATATAGGCTGAGGATCACATGGTGTACCAGTCACTTGGATTAATTGTTTCCATCTGTCTTTAGTTTTCTTCATTCTTCTGTGCTCTGGATGAGGGGAGATCCATCATTGCATCTAGATGGCTGCCTGCAAGCTCTGAAGATCTCAGTTGCTACTCATCAAAGTAGGATGTGGAACAATGTTTTTGTGTAGTTTGTAATGCCAATTGAGCTTAATGTCCCCTGCAACTATGGTCCCGAGCCACAGGTCCAAATATACACTCCCTCTGAGTAGCTAGGTTTGGCTAAAAGTGACAACTTTGTCTCTTGTCAGCTTTACTAAATACCTGGACATTCTTTTTCTTTTTTAAATTGTGATTTGGGTGAAAGCTTATAGAGCCAATTCTCTTTCCATACAGAAGTTCACATACACTTTGTCTTATGACACTGACTATAATTTACCAAAATGCAACAGCTCCCATCCCACTTCCTCCCCATAATTCCTCTTCCCTTTGTGCTATCCTCCATGACATGACAACGAACTGTCTCCCTATGCATACACAGCCCCTATATTCAGCCATGATTGTTTTCTCCAAAGAATGTATCTGTTGTTGTTGTTGTGTTGTTCCATGCCGTCGAGTCAGACCCAACTCATAGTGACTCTTCCATGAGTTTCTGAAGTGATATCACTATGGAAGTAGATTGCCCAACCTTCCTTCCAAGGAGTGGATGGTGGTTTTGAATCACCTAGTGTAAATGTTCACATCATATGTCTGTGTTTTGTTTGCCTGGAAACCACAGGAGCGGGTTCAATTTCAGATCTGAAGGACAACTAGGGGCCATAGTCTCAGTGGTGGTTCCATCAAGCTCTATCAGGCCAGCAAAACGCCCCCCCCCTTTTTTTCCAAATGATTTTGAGTTTTCAGAGAAGAATTGATACCAATCCCACTCAAACTATTCAAAAACATAGAAAAGGAAGGAATCCTCCCTAACTCATTTTATGAAGAAAGCATAACCTTGATACCAAAACCAGGAAAAGACATCACTCAAAAGGAAAACTACAGACCAATATCCCTCATGAATATACATGCAAAAATCTTCAACAAAATCCTAGCCAATA
>NW_006924270.1:10684-12989 GCF_000298275.1 Orycteropus afer afer
AAACATTTACCTCAAGTAGATACACTCCTTGGAGAGAACAATCATGGGCTGCTTATGCACAGGGAGACAGCTCAGGGGGCAGGAGTGTATGGAGGGATGTACACTGGGAAGAGGTAACTATGGTGAGGAAGTGGGAGGGGAGCTGTTGCATTGTGATAAACTGTGGCCAATGACATGAGACAAAGTATATATGAACTGTTATATGGAAAGTAAATTTGCTCTGTAAATCTTCACCAAAATCATAATTAAAAAAATGATTTCGAGTTTTTTTTCACATTGTTCTCCCACCCTATCCAGGATATCCTGCATAGATTCCCCTCTGAGTGGTTGACAGTGGTAACCCCCACCTTCTAGTTCTTCTGGTCTCATAGTCATATAAGCTGTGGATCGCATGGTATACCAGTCGATGAACTAATTATTTCCATGGATCTTTGGTTTTCTTCATTACTCCTTGCTTTGGATAAGGAGAGACCCATCATTGCATCTAGATTATTGCTTGAAATTTTTTAACATATACCTGGACATTCTTACAGAACATACCAATACACTTGTAGAAAATTTGTCTGTCAACCCTATACATGGTCTTGGGCACATTTCCTCCTGCACAAACATCCTGTCTCCCATATATCCACCTTTATATCCATGTTTTTCTTCACTGACAATGCAGCACTATATGTGCAAAAGGGTTCATCTTTGTTGTCTGTACCTCTCATATACCAATCTATGTATTCCTCTTCCTCAATGCCACTGTGTTGATCACTCACACTTGGTACATTGCCCTTCTCTTCACCCAATCCATATTTGTCTCTACCTATCTAACAGTGTTCTCTCCCCTCCATTCCTACTCCTGGTAACCAACAAAGAATATTCCCTTCTATATATAAATCTTTCCTTGGCTTTTTTACAATAACGGACTAATACAGTATTTGTCCTTCTGTGATTGACTTATTTCAGTCAGCATAATGTCCTCCAAGTTCATCCATGTCATGTGGTGTTTTGCAGAGTCTATGTTATTCTTTAGGATTGCACAGTATTCCATTTTCCATTGTGTGTATGTACCATAGCTTGGTTATTCTTCTGTTGATGAGCACTTAGGTTGTTTCCATCTTTTTGTTTCCATTTTATTGTACATACTGTTGTGATGAACATGGGTGTGCATGTATCTGTTCTTGACCTGGCTCTCACTTCTGTAGGATATAAACCTGGTAATGGAATGGCTGAGTCAAATGGTATTTCCAATTCCAGCTTTTTAAAGAATCACCATACTGCTTTCCACAGTGGTTGTATCATTTGACAGTCCCACCAGCAGTGTATAAGAGTCCTAATCTCACTGCATCCTCACCAGCATTTGCTATTTTCTCTCTTGTTGAACTTTGCTACTAGTACTGGGGCAAGATAGTATCTCGTTGTTTTCATTTGCATCTCTCTAATGACTAATGATCTTGAGCATTTCTTCATATGTTTG
Organism: Orycteropus afer afer; assembly: GCF_000298275.1. Taxonomy (NCBI): domain Eukaryota; kingdom Metazoa; phylum Chordata; class Mammalia; order Tubulidentata; family Orycteropodidae; genus Orycteropus; species Orycteropus afer. The sequence continues at coordinate 12,150 of NW_006924270.1, forward strand.
TTGGCTGCCTGAATATCCTCTTTGGTGATGTGTCTATTCATGTCTTCTGCCCATTTTTAATTCTTTTTTGTCTTTTTGTTGTTGAGGTGTTGGAGTTTCTAGAGATATGTTCTAGAGATAATTCCCTTGTCAGATATATTGTTGCCAAATATTTTTACCCAATCTTTTGACTCTTTGGGAGAAGTCTTTGGAAGCACATAAAAATTTCATTTTTAGAAGGTCTCATTCATCTGGTTTGTCTCTTGCTGTTTGTGTACTTTGGGTTACGCTTGACAGTCTATGCCATATAATATGGCCCATAAATTTGCCCATAGTTTTTCCTTGAAAACTGTAGTTTTAGATTTCACACTGAAGTCTTTGATTGATCCATCTGGAGTTAGTTTTTGTGTATAGTGTGAGGTACAGATCCTGTGTCATTTTTCTGCAAATGGATATCCAGTTTTGCTAGCACCATTTGTTAAACACACAATGTTTTCCCATTTAATGGATTTCAGCCCTTTGTTAAAGATCAGTTGACCATAGGTCGATGGATCTATTTCTGGGTTCTCTTATTCTATTCCATTGGTTTATGTGTCTGTTTATGTGTGTTGTACCAATTCCAGGCAGTTTTGACTATTGTGGCTTTATGGTAGGTTTTGAGATCTGGCAGTGTGAAACCTCCTACTTTGTTCTTCTTCTTCAATAATGCTTTGAATATCTGAGGTGTCTTTCTTTCCATATAAAGTTAGTGATTGGTTTTACCATATCCTTAAAGAATGTTGATAGGATCTGGATTAGTTGAATGTATAGATTGCTCTGGTTAGAATTTACATTTTTCACAATGTTCAATCTTCCTATCCA
>NW_006924270.1:13877-16393 GCF_000298275.1 Orycteropus afer afer
GTTTTCCTCTTTAATGATATCTTTGCCTGGTTTTATTATCAAGGTTATGCTTGCTTCATAAAATGAATTAGGAAGGATTCCATTCTTTCCTGTGTTTTGGAATAGTTTGAGTAAGATTGATACCAGTTCTTCTCTGAATGTTTGATTGAATACTCCAGTGAAACCATCTGGGCAGACATTTTTTTTCTTGGTAATTTTTTATGACTGGTTCAATTTCTTCTTTTGTTATATATCTGTTCAAATTTTCCACTTCAGTCTGTGTTTGTTTAGGTAAGTAATGTGTTTCTAGACATCTATCCATTTCTTCCAGGTTTTCAAAATGAGTTGGAGTACAGTTATTCATAGTGTCCTGTTATTATCTTTTTTATTTTGGTTGGTTCTATTGTGATATTGCCCATTTCTTTTCTTTTTCATCTTATTTTTATTCTCTCCATCCTCTCGTTTGTTAAATTTGCCAGTGGTTTGTCAATTTTATTAATCTTTTCAAAAAAACAACTTCTAGTCTTGTTGATTTTTCTCTATTGTCTTTCTATTTTCTGTTTCATTGGTTTCTGCTCAAATATTTATTATTTCCTTTCTTCTGGTGACTGTAAGCTTTTCTTGATGTTCTTTTTCTAATTTTTGAATCAGATAACCATATGATCTACTATGCTGGGAATGACAAATTGAAGAGGAATGGTATGGCATTCATTATCACAAAGGATGTTTCAAGATCCGTCCTGAAGTACAATGCTGTCGATGATAGGATAATATCCATATGCCTACAAGGAAGACCCATTAATTATTATTCAAATTTATGCACCAACCACCAAAGCCACAGATGAGGAAATTGAAGATTTTTATCATTTTCTGCAGTCTGAAATTGACCAAACATACAATCAAGATGTGTTGCTTATCACTGGTGATAGGAATGTAAAAGTTGGAAAAAAGAAGAATCACCAATAGTTGGAAAATTTGGCCTTGGTGACAAATAATGCTGGAGATCACATGACAGAATTTTTCAAGACCAACTACTTATTCATTGCAAATATCTTTTTTTCAACAACACAAACAGTGGCTATACATGTGGACTTCACCAGATGGAGTACACAAGAATCAGATTGACTACATCTGTGGCAAGAGGAGATAGAAAAGCTCCATATTTTCAGCCAAAACACGTCCAGGAGCTGATTGGGAACAGACCATCAGCTGCTCATATGCAAGTTCAACTTGAAGTTGAAGACAATTAAAACAAGTCCACAAGAGCCAAAAAATATGATCTAGAATATATTCCTCCCAAATTTAGAGACCATCTAAAGAATAGATTTGATGCATTGAACACCAATGACTGAAAACTTGAAGAATTGTGGGATGACAGCAAGAGTACCATCAATGAAGAAAGCAAGATGTCATTAAAAATATGAGAAATAAAGAGAAGACCAAAATGGATGTCAGAAGAGACTCTGAAATTTGCCCTTGAGTGGAGAGTAGCTAAAGTAAATGGAAGAAATTACAAGATAGAAGAGCTAAACAGAAGATTTCAAAGAGCAGCTCGAGCAGACAAAGCCAATTACTATAATGAAATGTGAAAAGACCTGGAGTTAGAAAACCAAAAGGGAAGAATACACTCGGCATTTCTCAAGCTGAAAGAACTGAGGAAAAACTTTAAGCTTTGAGCTGCAATATTGAAAGACTCTATGTGCAAATACTGAATGATGCAGGAAGCATCAAATGAAGATGGAAGTAATACACAGAGTCACTGTACTGAAAAGAACTGGTCAATCTTCATCCATTTCAGGAGATGGCATATGTTCAAGAATCAATGTTATTGAAGGAAGAAGTCAAAGCTGCAGTGAAGGAATTGGCAAAGAACAAGGCTCCAGGAATTGATGGAATACCCATTGAGATGTTTCAACAAATGGATGCCCTGCTAGAGGTACTTACTCAGTTATGCCAAGACATTTGAAAGCTCCCTGGCCAACAAGGCTCAGGAATTGATGGAATACCCATTGAGATGTTTCAACAAATGGATGCCCTGCTAGAGATACTTACTCAGTTATGCCAAGAGATTTGGAAGACAGCTACCTGGCCAACTGACTGGAAGAGATTCTTATTTGTACACATTCCAAAGAAAGGTGATCCCACCAAATGTGAAAATTAGCAAACAATATCATTAATATCGTACACAAATAAAATCTTACTGAAGATAATTCAAAAATGGTTGCAGCAGTAAATTGACAGAGAACTTCCAGAAATGTAAGCTGGATTCAGAAGAGGGCATGAGACCAGGGACATCATTGCTGATGTCAGATAAAACTTAGCTGAAAACAAAGACTACCAGAAAGATGTTTACTTGTGCTTTATTGACTATGCAAAAGCATTTGATTGTGTGGATCATAACAAATTGTGCTTAACATTAAGAATGGGTATTTCAGAACACTTAATTGTACACATGAGGAGCCTATACATAGACCCAGAGGCTGTCATTCGAACAGAAAAAGAGAACACTACATGGTTTAAAATCAAAAAGAGATTGT
>NW_006924271.1:0-983 GCF_000298275.1 Orycteropus afer afer
ACCTGGGACAACGGCCCTTGGCCCTCTACCTCCCTCACTCATAACCCAGCTGAGGCCTGGGCACCGGAGACCCCTGCCCCCGGAGGACACAGGCTGTGGGGTCCTTGAGGCCAGCTCTGCCGGGACCAACGCCTTCTGCTGCCCCTCCTCCAAGCTGCTCCTATCTCCCAGCCTCAGTTTCCTAATCTGTAAACGCCAGGTTCACAGTCTGAGAACATCCCTCTTCATCTTGGGGTGAGAATCTGGGCATTGCATAAACAACCCCGCCCCGACACCCTGAGCGCTGCACACACCTGAATCAGATTTTAATTTTTATTCACAACTACTTCCACCGCCCCGCCCCAGCCTTACTGAGGCGGCACCTCCACCCCTTTTCTCCACTCCTGCCCCCTTGTCCTCCTCGCTGCCTCCTCCCTGGTCTCCTGGCCTGACAGGAGTCTCACCCCTTCCAGTCTTCTCCCCGCAGCGGGGGGCTCTTTCTAACGTACACCTTTGTATCCCTGCAACATGAGGTTTGTGCAGACTATTAACCCCAATAAGGAGCCCTGGGGGCGCAATGGTTAAGGTCACAGAAAAGTTGGAGGGAGAAAGACCTGCCAATCTGTTTCCATCAAGATTCAAAAAACCCTACTGCCTTCGAGTCAATTCCGACTCACAGCGCCCCTAGACGACAGAGTGGAACTGCACCATAGAGTTTCCAAAGCTTTAATCTTTACGGAAGCAAAGCCCAAACCAAACCCAGTGCTGTTGAGTGGGTTCTGACTCACAGCGCCCCTAAAGGGCAGAGTGGAATTGCCTCAGCGTTTCAATGCTGTCAATCTTTACAGCAGCGACTGCTTCATCTTTCTCCCACAAAAAGTCGAGCCCTTCTCATGAAGAGTTTGGTTCAGAAGCAGAAAGCAAGCAAGCTGGACCGTGTTCTGTTGTGACCCTCAGGGTTTTCACTGGTGAATGGTCAGAAGTAGATTGCCAGGCCTTTCTTC
>NW_006924271.1:1378-2263 GCF_000298275.1 Orycteropus afer afer
GGGTTTTCTTGGCTCTAATCTTTATGGGAGCAGATTGCCAGGTCTTTCTCACAGGGAGCACAGGGTGGGTTTGAACCACCAATCTAGTGGTTGGCAGCCGAGTGCTTGCTTAACTTATGGGCCACCGGGGCTCTTTGACAGACAGGTGGTGGGCGACAAACTTAGGGCTTAAACCAGCACAGCTTTGCTACCTTGCGTCTCTGGGGTCAGATGTCTACAGTCAAGGAGTCGGCGGGGCTCCTTCCACCCACAGGCTCCAGGGGAGCACTCTGTCTTTGTGTTTTCTGGCTTCTAGAGGCCACCCCACTTCAACTACTCTCTGTTCAAAAGCAAGTTTCAGAGTCTTTTCTGACATCCCTTTCAGTCTTCTCTTCCTCTCCTGTCTTTTTAATGGCCTTCTGCTGTCTTCTTGTATGATGTTCTTGTTGTCATCCCACAACTCATCAGGTTTTTGGTCATTGCTCTTCAATCAATGTGTCAAAGCTATTCTTCAGATGGTCTCTACGTTCAAGTGGGATATATTAAGGTCATATTTTGGCCCTTGTGGACTTGTTTTAATTGTCTTCAGCTTCGTTAAACTTGCATATCAGTAACTGATGGTCAGCTTGGACTTCTTCCTTCAATATCATGGGTTTTGATCATCACCTACCTCCTGAAATTGTTGAACATCGACCAATTCTTTCTGGTACAGTGACTGTGTATTCTTTCCATCTTCTTTTGCTATTTCCTGCATCATTCAATATTTTTTCCCATAGAGTCTTTCAATATTGCAACTTGAGGGTTGTGGTACTTCAGTTTGTGTGTCAACTTGGCTGGGCCTGGTTGAGTGGCTGGGCAGCTGGTGGTAGTTATTCCCCATGATGAGACTGGCAATCAACTCCATGG
>NW_006924271.1:3810-7894 GCF_000298275.1 Orycteropus afer afer
AAGGCTGGTGGTTCAAACCCACAAGCCACTCCTCAGAAGGAAGGGTGGGGAATCTACTTCTATAGAGATACCTCCTCAGAAACCCAAGGAGGGGCAGCTAGGAGTTGGGGCCCACTTGGCAGCACTGAGTTTTTTTTCACATGCCAGTCACCAGTAATAATCAATACATCTTGATTGCATGTTTGGTCGATGTCAGACTGCAGAAGTTGGTGAAAATCTTCAATTTCTGCATTTTTAGCTTTAGTGGTCGGTGCGTAAATTTGAATAATAGTAGTATTAACTGGTCTTCCTTGTAGGTGTGTGGATATTATCTTGTCACTGGCAGCATTGTACTTTAGAATAGATCTTGAAATGATCTTTTTGACAATGAACATGACACCGTTATTCTACTATGTCATTCCTCACATAGTAGACCACATGATCATCTGATTCAAAATATTTCATTTTACTTGTCCATTTCAGCTCACTAATGCAAATGCAAGAAATGATGACATAAAAGAGCTGAACAGATTTCAGAGAGCAGCTATAGAGGAGACAAAGTAAAGCATTATATGAAGTCTGCAAAGACCTGGGGTCAGAGCGTGCTTAGCAATTCTCAAGCTAAAAGAACTGAAGAGAAAGTCAAGACTCAAGTTGCAGTATTTGATGGGTTCTATGGGCAGAGTATTGAATGATGCAGGAAGCATCAAAAGAAGATAGAAGGAATACACAGAGTCACTGTACCAAAAAGACTTGGTCACCATTCAACCACTTCAGGACATAGCATGTGATCAAGAACCAGTGGTTCTGAAGGAAGAAGTCCAAGCTGCACTGAAGGCATGGGTGAAAAACGAGGCTCCAGGAATTGAGGGAACACCAATTGAAAGGTTTCAGCAAATGGATGTGGTGCTGGAGGCACTCATTCACTCGTTTATGCCAAGAAATTTGGAAGATAACTGCCTGGCCAACCAACTGCAAGAGATTGACATTTGTGCCCATTTTAAAGAAAAGTGATCCAACAGAATATGGAAATTATTGAAAAATATCAATTAATATCGCATGTAAAATTATAGTAGAGCTGACAAGGGACAAGGTTGTAGTCACTTCTTGGTCACAGCCAGCTACCCAGAGGGACTGAGTAGTTGAACCTGTGGGCTCGGGACCATAGTCACAGGGGACATCAAGCTCAATTGGCATAACATACTACACAAAACACTGTTCCACTTACTACTTTGGTGAATAGCAACTGGGATCTTAAAAGCTTGCAAGCAGCCCTCTAAATGCAATGATGGGTCTCTCCTCATCCAGAGCAAAGAAGAATGAAGAAAACCAAAGATTCAGGGAAACATTAGTCCTAGCAACTGATACACCATGTGATCTGCAACCTACATGACTATGAGACCAGAAGAACTAGATGGTGCCCAGCTACCACTGTCAACCACTCACAGGAGGATCTATGTAGAAGATCCTGGATAGAGAGGGAGAACAATGTGGTACAAAACTCAAAATCCTTTGAAAAAAAATAAGGGACCAAGTTTGCTGGTCTGATACAGCCTGGTGAAACCACTGAGACTAGACCCCTAGCTGCCCTTCAGATCTGGAATTGAACCCACAACTGTGGCTTCCAGCCAAACAAAAGACAGGCATATGAGTTGAACATTTACGTGAGATAGATACACTCCTTGGAGAGAACAATCATGGAAGAAAGAAGGGCTGTTTATGCACAGGTAGACAGCTCAGGGGCCAGGAGTGCATGGATGGATGGGCACAGGGAAGAGGTAACTATGGGGAGGAAGTGGAAAGGGAGCTATTGCATTGAGGTAAATTGTGGTCAATGTCATGAGACAAAGTGTATGTGAACTGCTGTATGGAAAGAGAATTTGCTCTGTAAATTTTCACTCAAATCAGTCAAAAGAAAAAGAAAGAAAGAAAGAAAAGTGATCCAACAGAATGTGGAAATTATTGAACAATATCAATTAATATCACACACAAGTAAAATTTTGCTGAGGATAATTTAAAAATGGTTACAGCTGTATATTGACAGAAAATATCCAGAAATGAAAGCTGGATTCAGCAGAGGATGTAGAACGAGGGATATTATTACTGATACCTGGTGAATCTTGGCTCAAAGCAAAGAATATCAGAAATATGTTTACCTGTGTTTTATTGATTATGCAAAAGCATTCAATTGTGTGGATCATAACAAATTACGGATAACATTGAGATGAATGGGAATTCCAGAACACTTAATTGTGCTCATGAGGAACTTGTGCGTAGACCAGGAAGTTGTTCAAACAGAATAAGGGGATATTCCAAGGTTTAAAATCAGCAAGGGTGTGCATCAGGGTTGTATCCTTTCACCATACTTACCCAATCTGTACACTGAGCAAATAACCCAAGAAGCTGGACTATATGAAGAAGAACGTGGCATCAGGATTGGAGAAAGACTCATTAACAACCTGAGATATGCAGATGACATAATCTTGCTTGCTGAAAATGAATATGACTTGACACACTTACTGATGAAGATGAAAGACTATAGTCTTCAGTATAAATTACACTTCAACATAAAGAAAAGAAAAAAATCCTCACAAGTGGTCCAATAAGCAACATAATGATAAATGGAGAAAAGACTGAAGTTGTCAAATATTTCATTTTACTTGGACCCACAGTCAACACCATTGGAAGCAGCGTTCAAGAAATCAGATGTTGTATTACACTGGGCAAATCTGCTGCAAAAGACCTCTTTACAGTGCTGAAGAGCAAAGATGTCACTCTGAAGACTAAGTTAAGGTGTACCTAACCCGAGACATGGTATTTTCAGTGACCTCATATGCATGGGAGAGCTGGACAATGAATAAGGAAGACATAAGAAGAGCTTTGAACTGTGGTGTTGGCAAAGAATATTGAATGTACCATGGACTTCCAGTTGTTGTTATGTGCCATCGAGTCATCTCCAACTCATAGCGACCTCAGGTCCAACAGAACGAAACACTGCCCAGTCCTGTGCCAGCCCCATCATCTTTGCTACACCTGAGCCCATCATTGCAGCCACTATGTCAATCCATCTCATCGAGGGCCTTCCCCTTTTTCATTTCATTTCATTTCATTCTTCATATGAATTTCATTCATTTCACTTTGCCAAGCATGATATCCTTCTCCAGGGAATGGTCCCTTCTTACAATATGACCAAAGTAGGTGAGACGAAGTCTGGCCATTCTCGCTTCCAAGGAGCATTCCAGCTGCACTTTGCACTTCTTCCAGGAGAGATCTGTTAGTCCTTTGGCAGGCAGTCCATGGTACTTTCAGTATCCTTCTCCAACACCACAACTCAAAAGCATCGACTCTTCTTTGATCTTTCTTTTTCTTGTCCAGCTCTCACATGCGTATGAGGCGATTGAAAATACCATGGCTTGTGTCAAGTGCACCTTAGTCTTCAAGGAAATATCTTTGCTCTTCAGCATTTGAAAGAGGTCCTTTGCAGCAGATTTGCCCAGGGCTATGCGACGTCTGATATCTTGACTGCTGCTTCCATTGGCATCAATTGTAGAATCAAGTAATATGAAGTCCTTGACAACGTCAATCTTTTCTCCACTTATCATGATGCTGCTTATTAGTGCCATTGTGAGGATTTTTGCTTTCTTTATATTAAGGTGTAATCCATACTGCAGACTCTAGTCTTCAATCTTCATCAGTAAGTGCTTTAAGTCATACTCACTCACAGCAAGCAAAGTTGTGTCATTTGCATAAGGCAGGTTGTTAATGATTCTTCCTCCAATCCTGATGCCATGTTCTTCTTCATATAGTCCAGCTTCTTGGATTATTTGTTCAGCATACAGATTGAATAAGCATGTGAAAGGACACAACCCTGATGTACTTCCTTCTTGATTTTAAACCATGCAGTGTCCCCTTGTTCTATTTGAAGGACAGACAGCCTTCTGGTCTATGTACAGGTTCTTCATGAATAGAATTAAGTGTTCTGGAATTCCCATTCTTCTCAGTGTCATCCATAATTTGTTATGATCCACACAATCAATGCTTTTGCATAATCAATAAAACACAAGTAAATATTTTTCTGGTATTCTTTGCTTTCAGCCAAGATCCA
>NW_006924271.1:8433-9406 GCF_000298275.1 Orycteropus afer afer
CATATGCCATATCCTAAAATGGATGAACATTGAACAATTCGTTTTGGTACAGTGACTCTGTGTATTCCCTTCATCTTCTTTTGATGTTTCCTCCATCATTCAATATTTTATCCATAGAATCTTTCAATATTGCAATTTAGGCTTAAATTTTTCCTCAATTCTTTCAGCTTATAAAATGCAAGTATCTTCTTCCCTTCCCTTTTGGCTTTCCAACTCCATGTCTTTGCACATTTTATTATAATAATTGACTTTGTTTTCTTGAGCTGCTCTTTGAAATTTTCTGTTTGGCTCTTTTATCTTGTCATTTCTTCCATTTCCTTTAGCTACTCTCTGTTCAAGGGCAAGTTTCAGAGTTTCTTCTGACATCTATTTTGGTCTTTTCTTCATTTCCTCTCTTTATAATGATCTTTTGCTTTCTTCAAGGATGATGTTCTCGATATCATCCCACAATTCTTCTGGTTTTCAGTTACTGGTGTTCACTGCATGAAATCTATTCTTTAGACAGTCTCAAATTCAGGAGGAATATAATCAAGGTCATATTTTGGCTCTCGTGGACTTGTTTTGTCTTCAACTTCAAGTTGAACCTGAAAATGAGCAGTTGATGGTCTGTTCTACAGTCAGCTCCAGGCCTTGTTTTGGCTGAAGATACTGAGCATCTCTACAGTCTCTTGCCACAGATGTAGTCAATCTGATTCCTGTGTACTCCATCTGGTGAAGTCCACATAAATAGCCATTGTTTGTGTTGTTGAAAAAACATATTTGCAATGAATATGTTGTAGGTCTTGCAAAATTCTATCATGAGATCTCCAGCATTATTTCTATCTCAAAGGCCAAATTTTCCAGCTACCAGTAATTCTTCTTTGTTTCCAACTTTTGCCACCAGTGATAATCAGCACATCTTGATTACATGTTTGGTCAATTTCAGACTGCAGAAGTTGGTAAAAATCTTCAATTTCCTCATCTTTGGCTTTGG
>NW_006924271.1:9760-11270 GCF_000298275.1 Orycteropus afer afer
GCTGTTTCTTCTCATACTGAGTGGTGCCACTTCAGCAAATGGAGGCCTCAAAAGCTCTACTTTATCCATGTCATTAAGGTCAGCTCTACTCTGATGACACAGCTCTTCCCCAGTCAAATTTTGAGTGCCTTCTGACCTGAGGGGCTCATCTTTCAGCACTGTATCAGACAGTGTTTCAGAGTTATTCATAAAAATTTCCAGTAATAGGGTAATCGAGCAAATAAAAACTGAAATAAAAAATTCCTAAGAACAAACGAGAATGAAGATACATCATACCAAAACTTATGGGACACAGCGAAAGCTGTACTCAGAGGACAGTTTATAGCAATAAATGCATACATCATAAAAGAGGAAAGAAACAAAATCAACACTATAACTCATCAGCTCCAACAACTAGAAATATAACAACAAAAGAATCCTACAGTATCTAGAAGCAAGGAAATAACAAAGATAAGAGCAGAAATAAATGAAACAGAAAACAAATAAACCATAGAGAAAATCAACAAAACAAAAAGCGGGTTCTTCAAAAAATACCCATCAACGGATGAGTGATAAACCATTGGCAGATCTAACAAAAGAAAAGGAGAAGATCCAAATCACAAGAATTGTAAACAAAAGGGTGTCATCACAACAGAACCAACTGAAATAAAAAAGATACTGACAGAATATTATGAAAAACTGTACTCCAATGGATTTGAGAACCTAGAAGTGATGGACAAGTTTCTAGAATCACAAGACCTACCTAAACTATCCCACTCAGAGACAGAATACTTGAACAGACCTATAACAAAAGAAAAAATTGAACAGGTGATTAAAAAAAAAAAAAAAAAAATTCAGAGAAGAGTTGACACCTATGCTACTCAAGCTATTCCAGAGCCTAGAAAAAGATGGAATACTCCCAAAATCATTTTATGAAGCGAGCATAATACTAATACCAAAACCAGGGAAAGACACCACTAAAAAGGATAACTGCAGACCAATATCCCTCATGAACATAGATGCAAAAATCTTTAACAAAATTCTAGCCAAGAGAATCCAGCAACATATAAAAAAATTAATACACTCGGACTAAGTGGGATTCAAACCAGGTTTACAAGAGTGGTTCAACATCAGAAAATCACTCGATGTAAGCCACCACATAAAGAGAAGTAAAGAAAAGAACCATATGATTATATCAATTGATACGGAAAAGGCATTTGATAAAATCCAACATCCATTCCTCTTAAGAACTCACCAAAATAGGGACATAATAAAGGGTATATATGCAAAGCCAATGGCCAACATCATTATTAATGGAGAAAGACTCAAAGCATTCCCCTTACGAATAGGAACCAGACAGGGATGCCCTCTATCACCACTTCTATTTAACATTGTATTGGAAGTCCTGGCCAAGGCAATAAGGCAAGAAAGAGAAATAAAAGGCATACATATTGGCAAAAAGGAGGTAAAACTATCTCTATTTGCAGATGATATGATCCTGTACATAGAAAACCCAGCGGACTTGATTAAA
>NW_006924271.1:13375-14919 GCF_000298275.1 Orycteropus afer afer
AGATATCATCTCACCCCAGCAATAATAGCCAAGTTCAACAGGTCAGAAAATAACAAATGCTGGCGAGGTTGAGGAGAGATTGGAACTCTTGTGCACTGCTGGTGGGACTGTAAAATGGTCCAATCGTTGTGGCATATGGTATAGTGTTTCCTTAAAAAACTGAAAATAGAAGTACCATTTGACCCAGCAATTCCATTAGTAGGAATATATCCTAAAGAGGTGAGAGATAGTGCATGAACAGACATATGTGCACCTATGTTCATCACAGCACAATTCACCATAGCAGAGATGGAAACAAACTAAATGCCCATCAACGGATGAGTGGATAACCAAATTATGGTATATCCACACAATGGAATACTATGCCACATTGAAGAACAATGAGGGATATGCGAATCATCTCACAATGTAGATGAACCTGGAGGACATTATGCTGAGTGAAATAAGTCAGTTGCAAAAGGACAAGTACTGTGTGAGCCCATTACTGTAAAAAGACAGAGAAGGGTTTGCTTGGGAAAGGGAACTCACCTAGTAGGTTACCGGATGGGGAGGGAAGGGGAGGGATTAATTTAGGGCTAGTTGGGGCTTACACGCTGACATGGATGGGGGAGGGATATACAGAAAGGAACTGTGACCACCATGATAACATTAGGAAATGAGAGGACACCAAATTGTGCACATAAGAGATAGATGACACATGCTAATACCAACCATTGTGTCTACAATACTGCATTACCATTAACACCAAACACCAGGCTACAGATAAACACATAAACACCTGAGAGGATCAGAGAGGTATCAGTGAACAGAAGTATACTCTAGTCTAAGGATAGATTCAGTGATGCTCCTTACTGGTCCAGTTGTGAGTATTTCTATTTTCTTTATATTGATAATCTTAATCTTGCAGAGACACCAGTGATACAGAACACCTGCAGTCCTTACAGAAACAATAGAAAACAGACACAGAGTAATCCCTCACAGACAACCAGACGTTATGGGAGAGAGACCCAATAGAGCTACTGTCTCAGGACCATAGTACTGGGCAACACCAGACTCAATTAGCACAATTAGCACAACAAAATACATGAAAGCCTTGTTCCCCATCCTACATTGGTGAGTAGTGACGGGGGTCTTAAAAGCTTTCAAACGGCCATCTAAGATGCAGCTAACAGTCCCCCAGCATCAGAAGCGAAGAATAATGCAAAAAAAAGAAAGGGGGGGGGCGGGGAGCATTTGGAAGCAATCAGCCATAGGACATGATGGCCCTCGAGACCAGAAGAAATGGATGGTCCCCAGCTACCAATGCCAACCACTCGGGAAAGGATCAAATCTGGAGATCCTGAATAGAGGGGGAAGAAAAACATGGAACAAAATCCAAAAACTCAATAATGACCAGAATTACTAGTCAGAGGAAGTCTGGTAAGACCCCCAATACTATGGCCCTGGGATACATTCTGCGTCTGGAATAAAACTCATCCCCAGGGGCTGGCTCTCAGCCCAGTAGTTAACAAGACGTACATGCAGACCACTCAACCCAGAACGAC
>NW_006924272.1:0-6958 GCF_000298275.1 Orycteropus afer afer
CGACTCGACGGCACTTAACAACAACAACAACAACTACATGTACATTTTCACTTCCAGTAAATTGCAAACTTCTTGAGACCAGTCTTATATTTCTTCATACAATGGCTCTCAGCTGGTGCTTGGCACATTCCTGGCTCATAAATAATGTAAGTTGATATATTTTGATTTCTAATTTACTAATTTCAAATCTATTATGAACTATTTTAGTTTCTAAAAACTAACATCTAATCCAAGTGTGGATTTCAAACAAAAATATATTTCTTTAATTAACAACATTGTTTAAAGTGACAGAAAATTTCAAAAGTGCTGGTGTACATGTCAAATAATTTTGCAGTCCCCAATTGTAAATAAATATAATAGTTGCATGGTAGAAAGAAGATATCTAAATGTCTTTTTTAAACCTCAGGGAGAATATCATTTAAAAATAAAACAACAGAAGATTAAGCTGTATCCAGTTTCTCTTTAAATTCCTACCATTATCATCTCTCAGAAAATATAATGAAAGGATACAGCAACAATAGTAACCAAAAATTAATTAAAATAAAAACAAAAGAGTTAATTTAATTAGGAATTTGTGTACTTATATTAAGCAAAGTTTTAAATGCTCAGGGAAGCAAAGAAAATGTAAGAAATGGAAAAAAAAAACACATAAATATTCTTGGGGAGAAAAATTCAACATCAGAAAAACGTTTTCCCAAAATTAATTTATGGGAACTCTGGTAGATTTCTATAATAAAAATAAAAATGATGTTGACAGAATGCTTATGTGGGTGAATGGGGAACTGAACAAGGCTGCTTCTAAGAAAAAAAAACAAGACAGGAAAGTCAGCAAATTTTAAAAGAGAAAAGAATATATGTGAAACTAGCACTACTGGAGCAGTCCCAAAGTAGTGTAAATGGTTAACAGACTCAACAGTGAACTTTAAGGTTGACATTTGAGTCCACCCAGAAGTGCCTCAGAAGAAAGAACTAGGCATCTAATTCCAAAAAGTAACCCCTTGACAACGTGATAGAGCACAATTCTACTCTTACACTCGTGGGGTAGGCATGGGTCAAAATCAACTCAATGACAACTGGACTAGAGCACGACTAGATAGTAAAACATATTCTAAAGCAAGAGTCATTAAAATAGGATGGTACATTATACGGAAAGAAGACTGGGCAACTGTGGTAGTTAAGGTTATGCTTCAACTTGGCTAGGCCTGGATGAGTGGCTGGGCAGCTGGTGGTAGTTATTCCCCATGATGAGATTGGCAATCAACTCCATGGTGGGATCTACCACAAGCAGCAGAGCAGCTGTTTCAGGGATGTGGTCTGCTTCCCGAATATAAGCAGCAGCTTTGGAAATGATCTCTAGCTTATGGCATGCTTGAACCCTGCATGTAGCCGTGTGGTTGTTCAGCAGCCTGCCATGCTCTGCTGACCATGGGACTTCCAATGGACTTGAATCAATGGCCTACCATGTGGTTTGGTAGCATCAGGACTGTGCCTTTTTACTTGTCAGCCTTGGGCTTGTCAGACAGTCTCAGAAGCCAGCAGCTGTCTGAATGAAGAAAACCGTCTAGCTTCAGTGGGCTGGGCGTAGGAGGCAGAGCTGAAGCCCAAGGTTGAGGGACTTTCACCCAGCCCATAGAGCCTGGCACTTTGAACTCAGACTTAAATCCTCCAAAATTGTGAGAGAATAAACTCCTGTTTGTTACGGCCATCCCATTTGTGGTATATTCCTGTCAGAGCAGCACTAGGTAACCAAAATGGCAATCAACTTCCATAAAGACTTACCACCTCGGAAACCCAAAGGGGGTTGCTATGAGTCTGAATCAACTCGATGGCAGTGCATTTGGTTTTTTGGAGTGGTATGTTATAAAAATAAATCACTGATTGGAATAGAAATTCAATAAATAAATTCAAATACTTACAATATGTAATTCAAAATGGCATCTCAAGTCATTGGGGGTAAAGATAGATTATAAAATAAATGGTATTTGCAAAAATAGGTAATCATATTGAAAAAAAATTAGAAGCTGTATCCTACCTCACACCTTACACCAAGACAAATTTGTAAAAACAAGACCACAAAAGCATTAAAAGAAATTATGGAATCAATTTTCACAAGGGTGCCAAAACCATTTCAAGGAGGAAAGAATAGTAGTTTCAACAAATGGTACTGGGGAAAATGTATTTCTACATGCAACAGAATGAAAGTTAGACTGCTACTATACACCATATACAAAATTTAACTCAAAATGAAACAAAGACAATTTTAAATGTAAGAATAAAACTATAAGTCTCTTAGAAGAAAACTTAAGTGTACATCTTTGTTACCTTGTATTTGGCAATGTGACAATAGAAAAATGGATAAATAGGATTCCATTACA
Organism: Orycteropus afer afer; assembly: GCF_000298275.1. NCBI lineage: Eukaryota > Metazoa > Chordata > Mammalia > Tubulidentata > Orycteropodidae > Orycteropus > Orycteropus afer. The sequence goes on from NW_006924272.1 coordinate 2,376, forward strand.
ATTCAAAACTATGATATTTCAAAGCACACCATCAAGAAAATGAAAAGACAACCCACTTGAATGTCTACAATCAAAAAGACAAACAACAATTAGAGTTGGCAAAAATGTAAAGAAACTGGAACCCTCGCACACTGCAGGTGGGAATATAAAATGGTACAGCTACATTGGAAAGTATTTTGGCTTTAAAGAGTTAAACATAGAGTTATGATATGATCTAGCATTTGTCCTCCTAAGTTTATATTCCCAAAGAAAGGAAAAACATATGTCCACAAGAAAATTTGTGCATGAATGTTCATAGCAACATTATTCATGATAGCTAAAAAGTAGAAACAATCCAAATGTTTATATACTGAAAAATGGATAATAATGATGTAGTATATCCATACAATGGAATATTACTAGGCAATAAAAACAAATGAAGCACTGATTGATGCTAAACACATACGAATATATGTGTGTGTGTGTGTGTTGTTGTTGTTGTTGTTGTTGTTGTTCTTGTTAAGTGCCGTCAAGTTGGCTCTGACTCATAGCAACCCTATGTTCAACAGAACGAAACACTGCCTGGTCGTGTGACATCCTCACAATCTTGGCTATACTTGCGTAATATTGTCATATTGCAACCACTGTGTCAATCCATCTTGTTGAGGATCTTCCCTTTTTTCACTGTCCCTCCACTTTACCAAACCTCTAAATTGTAAGAGAATAACTCCTGTTTGTTGAAGCCATCCCATTTGTGGTATATTTCCTTGGCAGTGTATGAGTTTATAAGACTTTACAGTGGAATAAGGAAACCTAAGATGGGAGACAGTACTAAGGGGAGGAGTTGATGTTAGAAATGATGGAGTGATAGAATGGTTTGCAAAAGCTGGACATTTGGGACATCATTAATCTCCACCTCATAGAAACCAGTATTGTGCTGATCCTTCTAAAAGAAATTAATCAACCAGCAAATAATCTGAGAAGCTGGACTATATGAAAAAGAATATGGCATCAAGATTAAAGGAAGACTCATTAATAACCTGTGAGCTCTGGTAGCATAGTGCCTAAGGCACTTGACTGCTAACCAGAAGGCTGGCGGGTCAAACCCACCAGCCACTCCTCAGAAGGAAGATGGGCACTACTTCCGTAGTGATACTACCTCAGAAACCCAAGGATGGGTCACTATGAGTCAGGTCCGACTCGATGGCACACAACAACAACAACATGCAAATGACATAACCTTGCTTGTGAAGAAGACTGGAAGCACTGACTGATAAAGATCTAGGATTACAGCCCTCAGTATGAATTACACCTCAACATAAATCAAACAAAATTTCTCACAATAGACCAGTAAAAAACATCATGATAAATGGAGAAAAGACTGAGTTTGTCAAGGATTTAATTTTACTTGGATCCACAGTCAACACCCATGGAAGTAGCAGTGAAGAAATCGAACAATGTATTACATTGGACAAATCTATGGCAAAACATCTCTTCAAAGTGTTAAAAAGCAAAGATGTCACTTTTAAGACTAAGGTGTGCCTGACCCAAGCCATAGTATTTTCAATTACCTCACATGCATGTGAAAGCTAGAGAATGATAGAAGAACGAATGCCTTGAATTATAGTGTTGACTACGAATATTGACTATACTATGGATGCCAGAAGAATAGACAAATATTTATGGGAGGAAGTACAAGTCAGGATGATAAGACATCATCTTCCATACTTTGGACATGTTATCAGGAGGGGCCAGTCCCTGGAGAAGGTATCATGCTTGGTAAAGTATATAGTCAGCAAAAAAGAAGAAGCTCAATGAGATAGATTGACACAGTGGCTTCAACAGTGGACCCAAGCATAACAACAATTGTGAGGATGGAGCAGGACCAGATATTGTTCTGTTTTATTGTACATGGGGTCACAATGAGTCAAAATTAACTCAACAGCACCTAACAGGTTCATGAGGGACATAGGTCTATTATTTTCTTTTTTATTGGTGCCTTTGTTTGATCCCACAGAATGTGGAAATTATCAAACAATATCATTAATATTGCATGCAAGTAAAATCTTACTGAAGATAATTCAAAAACAGTTGCAGCAATATATTGACAGAGAACTACCAGAAATGCAAGCTGGATTCAGAAGAGGATATGGAATGAGGGATATCATTGCTGATGTCATATGGATCTTGGCTCAGCAAAGAATACCAGAAAGATGTTTATTTGTGTTTTATAGACTATGCAAAGGCATTCGATTGTGTTGATCATAACAAATTATGGTTAACATTGAGAAGAGAATGGGAACTCCAGAACACTTAATTGTACTGGAGGAATCTGTACAGGAGGCTGTCGTTTGAACAGAACAAGGGGACACTGCATGGTTTAAAACCAAAAAGGGAGTGTGTCAGGATTGTATCCTTTCCCCATACTTATTCAATCTATATGCTGAGCAAATAATCCAAGAAGCTGGACTATAGGAAGAAGAAGATGGCATCAGGATTGGAGGAAGGATCATTAACAACCTGCGATACGGTAATGACACAATTTTGCTTGCTGAAACTGAGGATGACTTGAAGCACTTACTAATGAAAATTGAAGAACACATTCAGCAGTATGAATTACATCTCAATGTAAAGAAAACAAAAATCCTGACAACTGTACCTATAAGCAGCAGCACGACAAATGGAGAAAAGACTGAAGTTGTCAAAGACTTCACATTGCTTGGTTCTACAAGTGATGCTAACAGAAGCAGCAGTCAGGACATCAGACAACGTGTTTGTTGTTATATGCCATAGAGTTGAACCTGACTCATAGTGACCTCTCCTTGGGTTTCTGAGGCGGTATCACTACGGAAGTCGATTGCCCAACCTTCCTTCCATGGAGTGGCTGGTGGGTTTGAACCACCAGCCTCCTGGTTAGCAGTCAAGTGTCTTAGGCACTACGCTAAGAGAGCTCTGGGCAAATCAGTTGCAAAGGACCTCTTTCAAGTGCTGAAGAGCAAAGATGTTGCCTTGAGGACTAAGGTGGGCCTGACACATGCCATGGTATTTTCGATCATCTCATATGCATGTGAGAGGTGGACAGTGAATAAGGAAGACCAATGAAAAGTTGATGCTTTTGAGTTGTGGTGCTGGCAAAGTACCATGGACTGCTAAAAGATCTAACAAATCTATCCTGGAGGAAGTGCAGCCAGAATGCTCCTTGGAAGTGAGAATGGCCAGACTTTATCTCACCTATTTTGGTCATGTTGTAAGAAGGGATCATTCCCTGGAGAAGGATGTCATGCTTGGTAAGGTGGAGAGTTGACAAAAGAGGGGAAGGCCCTCAATGACATGGAATGACACAGCGGCTGAGGCAATGGGCTCAAGCATATCAAGGATCGTGGAGCTGGCGCAGGACAGGGCAGTGTTTCATTCTGCTGTGCATAGGGTTGCTATGAGTCAGAAATGACTCCATGGAACCTAACAACAACAACATTGTCTAGTTTTGGTATCAGGGTTATTCTTGTTTCATAGAATAAATTGAAGAATTTTCCCCCTTTAGTTCCGGTAAAATGACGGAATAGGCAGAAAGACTGCACAGACTCTCTTCAACAAAGAAAAGGGGAACCAATTAGCACAGATACAGGAGATAATCTTGGAGCCCTGACCTTTGAAGGGAAGGATATAGAAGTGGACTAAACTCCAATTAGTAGAAGAATTTGCATGAAAACACCACAAAAGGAGACATACAGAGCTGCGGTCTGGCAGCAATCCTGACGGCACAGACAGTTTAGATATTGCCTAGTGGTGGTGGTGGTGTTTGTTGTTATGTGCCATCAAGTCAGCCCCAACTCATAGTGACCCCTCCTTGGGTTTCTGAGGCAGTATCACTATGGAAGTAGATTTCCGCATCTTCCTTCTGAGGAGTAGCTGGTAGGTTTGAACTGCCATTCTCCTGATTAGCAGTCAAGTGTCTTTGGCACTACATTACAAGAATTAACCTAAAAATCAGCCGTACTAGCCAGGCACGGAGGACTGCTTTGGTGGCTGGTGAATAAAAGGGGAAGCAGCTAAGAGGAAGGTGGGCTGAGCTGTGGCCTTTTGCCTGTCTGGAGGACGCAGCCATTTTGAATGTTTATGACTGATTCGACCATTTGGATATTTAAAGTGACAGCATTCTCCCAGACTCTAGGGACTTAAGAACAGACTCCACTTGCCAGGAACTGCAAGGACATTCCAGACACCAAGAACTGGAAAGGTGCAATATTTCCCTTGTTACTCTTTGTTCTGTTTTGTTTTAATGCATTTTATTGAAATATAATTTATGTACAGTGAAATACACAAAACTAAAGTGATATGGGTCAATGCATTTTTTTTTTTTTTTTTTTGCAGTGTTCCCTCCTCTCCCCTCCCACCCCTGGCAACCAACAAAGAAAGTTTCCCTGTATATATAAAACTTTCCTTGACCCTCCACAACAAAGAACTAATATTTGTTCTTCTGTGATTGACTTATTTCACTCAGCATAATGTCCTCCAAGTTCATCCATATTATGCGGTGTTTTGCAGACTCTACATTATTCTTTAGTGCTGCATAGCATTCCACTATGTGTATGTACCATAGTTTG
>NW_006924272.1:7138-8454 GCF_000298275.1 Orycteropus afer afer
CCTATCCTGGCTCTCACCTCTCTAGGATATATACTTAGTAATGGGATTGCTGGGTCAAATGGTATCTCCAATTCCAACTTTCTAAGGAATCGCCATATTGCTTTCCACAGTGGTTGTGTCACTTCACAGTCACACAAGCAGTGTATGAAAGTCCCAATCTCTCCACATCCCCACCAGCACTTGTTATTTTCTGTCTCATTAAACCTTTCCATCAGTGCTGAGGTGAAATGGTATATCTCATTGTTTTGATTTACACCTCTCTGATGGCCAATGATTGTGAGCATCTTTTCATGTATTAGCTGACCACCTCAGTATCCTCCTTGGTGAAGTGTCTATTCATGTCTTCTGCCCATTTTTCACTTGGATTGTTAATTCCGTTGGTGTTGAGGCGTTGGAGTTTTCCATCAATCTTAGAGATAAGTCCATTGCCAGATATGTAATTATCAGCAAATATGAATTTGTTGCTGTCATTTTTGTCATGTGCTTTTTCATTGTGTCGTTTTCTTTGCTCCATATAATTTTCTATGCTGAGCTCATTTTGTTTATGAATCACGTTATCACTTCCTTCATTGCAATTATTTTAGTATTTGTTGAATATTTATGCTGGTCCTCTTTTTTATATTGTTGTGAAGGTTTATCATTTTTCTTTGAGGTTACCCCTGTGATTTATAGTTTTCTTCCCAAGTTTAGAACAGTCCGTTCTAACTTGCAGTTGTCTTGATTTCCCTACCATCTAGAAGTTCTGTAACGACACAGATTTTTTCCCTCTTTTTGGTTTTGGTTGTCCTCATTTGCCAGTTGGTATCTCTGGTTCCCTGTTTACAGCCTTGTAGCCTTATTTACTTTGGATACTTCCCTAGCTGGGTTGGTTTCTGGGTAACATCATCATGTGTGTTAATGGTCAGTTGTTGGTGGTTGTTGTTGCTTCTCTGTCCAAAGGGCTCCCTTTAACATCTCTTGTAAGGTTGGTCTGGTTTTAACAAATTCCATTAATTTCTGCTTATCTTGAAATGTCCTAATTTCACCATCATATTTGAGGGACAAGGTTGGGCAATCCTACTTTCATAATGATACTGCCTCGGAAACCCAAGGAGGGGTCGCTATGAGTTGGGGCCGACTCGACGGCACATAACAACAACAACAACATAATTCTTGGTTGGAAATGTTTCTCTTTCAGGGTTTTATATATACCATCCCACTGTCTTCTTGCCTGCATGGTTTCTGTTGAGAAATCTGAGCTTAGTCTTATTGGTTGCCCCTTGTAGGTAACTTTTCGTTTTTCCCATGCTGCTCTCATGATTCTTTCTTTGTCTTTG
>NW_006924272.1:9275-9904 GCF_000298275.1 Orycteropus afer afer
TAAATGGTGAGGAAGTCAAGAGAGTTGCAAGATAAAATGGACTGTTCTAAACTCAGGGAGAAAATTATGAATCACTGTGTAAACTCAAAGAAAAATGATAAACCTTCACATCACAATAAAAGAGAGGACAAGCACAAATATTCAGTAATACCAACAAAGGAAAAGATAACATGACTCATAAGCATAATTAGCTCAGCACAGAAATTATATGAAACAAAGAAACTATGAACACCATTAAAAAAAAATAACAAAATGATGGCTACCTACTCATGCTTGTCAATAATTACACTGAATGTTAATGGATTAAATGCACCACTCAATAGATGGAGAGTTGCAGAGTGGATAAGAAAACAAAACTGATCAATATGCTGTCTACAAGAGACACACCTTAGAGAAAGACAAAAACAGACTAAAAATCAAAGGTTGGAGAAAATATCAAGCAAATGGCAACCATAAAAGAGCAGGAGTAGCAATATTAATTTCTGATCAAATTGACTTTAAGACAAAAACCATCATACTAGAAAGGAAGGACACTATATAATGATTAAAGGATCAATTGAACAAGAAGATATAACCATAATAAATATCTATGGACCCAATGAAAGAGCTCCAAAATACATAAATCAGAC
>NW_006924272.1:10004-10675 GCF_000298275.1 Orycteropus afer afer
TTCTCCTGCTTTATCTTGCTTCTTTGTGTGGACTGTGATGCTCTGTTGTCTCCGAGGCATTGTGACACTTTTGTGTTTATATTTAATTGGTGGTTATATGTTGGAGTGACTTGCCCACACTTTTTGTTTTCTTTGTTTTGTTTGTATGTTATCTATACAGGCAGGGTACTGTGCTGTGCTCCTCTATTCACTAGTTGATAGTACTTATACACTCACCACCTGTCTCCTTTCCTTTGTCAGCCTCTCGTATGTCCCTGCCAACCCTGGCAAACACAGCCTGTTCTTAGGTCCTGGAATCCTAATGAGAATGCTATCACTTTAAAATCCAAAATGGTTGCCACTTGTAAACATTCAACAAGAACAGAAAGACAAAAGTAAAACCACTGAGAGAATTGTCCAAGATGTGTTGGAAGAGATCTTCCATGATGTGATGAAAAATGAGAATATATCCATTCAGGAAGTCCAACAAACTCCAAACAGGATAGACCTCAAAAGAAAATCACCAAGACATATCATCATCAAACTCATCAAAATGAAAGACAAAGAAAGAATCCTGAAAGCAGCACAGGAAAAACCAAAAGTTACTTACAAAGGACAACCAGTAAGAATAAGCTCTGATTTCTCAGCAGAAACCATGTAAGCAAGAAGGCAATGGGATGGTATATATAAAA
>NW_006924272.1:11883-15262 GCF_000298275.1 Orycteropus afer afer
AAAATCCTAGCCAATAGACTCCAACAACATATCAAGAAAATCGTTCATTATGACCAAGTGGGGTTCATATCAGGTATGCAAAAATGGTTCAATATTAGAAAAACAATCAATGTCATCCACCACAGAAATAAAACAAAGGCAAAGAAACACATGATCACATTAATCGATGAAGAAAAGGCATTTGATAAAATCCAACACCCATTCCTGATCAAAGCACTCAGCAAAATAGGAATAGAAGGGACATTCCTCAACATAATAACAGGCATCTATGCAAAACCAACAGCCAACATTATTCTCAATGGAGACAGACTGAGACCATTCCCCTTGCAAACAGGAACCAGATAATGATGCCCTCTAACATCACTTCTATTCAACATTGTATTGGAAGTCCTAGCAGGGCCATGAGGCAAGAAAAGAAAATCAAGGCATCCAAATTGGGAAGGAAGAAATCAAACTACCCCTTTTTGCTGATGATATGATCCTATACATAAAAAACCCAAGAGACTCAGTCAAAATCTACTGGAACTAATATAGATTTAGTATCATGGCAGGATACAAGATCAGCATCTAAAAATCAGTTAGATGCCTCTACACCAGCAAAGAGATTGCTGAAAAAGAAATAAGGAAATCAGTATCACTTACAATAGCTACCAAAAAAATAAAATACTTGGGAATAACTCTTAGCAGGGACACAAAATACCTGTACAAAGGAAACTATAAAAGACTACTTCAAGAAACTATAAGAGATCTACATAAATAGAAGAACATCCCATGCTCATGGATACGAAGATTGAACATTGTGAAAATGTCAGTTCTACCCAAAGCAATCTATACATTCAATGCAATCCCAATCCAGATTCCATCAACCTTCCTTAAGCATATGGAAAAACTAATCACTACCTTTATATGGAAAGGAAAAAGACCTTGGATAAGCAAAGCACTATTGAAGAAGAACAACAACACAGTAGGAAGTCTCACATTGCCGGATCTCAAAACCTACTATACAGCCACAGTAGTCAAAACTGCCTGTTATTGGTATAATGACAGATACATAGACCAATGGAATAGAATTGAGAACCCAGAACCTATGGTCAGCTGATCTTTGACAAAGGGCTGAAATCCATTGAATGGGGAAGACAACGTTTGTTTAATAAAAGGTGCTGGCGGTACTGGATACAATTTGCATAAAAATGAAACAAGATCTGTACTTCACACCATACACAAAAACTAACTCCAGATGGATCAAAGACTTAAATGTGAAACCTAAAACTATAGAGTTCCTCAAGGAAAAACTAGCAGCAAATTTAGGGGCCCTAATATATGGCATAAATAGACTATCAAGCATAACCCAAAATGCACAAACAGCAGAAGAGAAACTAGATGAATGGGACCTTCTAAAAATTAAATTTTTATGTGCTTCCAAAGACTTCTCCAAAAGAGTCCAAAGAGAACCTACAGATTGGGAAAAAATATTTGGCAATGACATATCTGACAAGGGACTTATCTCTAGAATTTATAGAAAACTCCAACACCTTAATAATAAAAAGACAAATAATCCAGTTAAAAAATGGGCAGAAGACATGAAGAGATACTTCACCAAAGAGGATACTCAGGCGGCCAACAAACATATGAAGAAATGCTTACAACATTAGCCACTAGAGAGATACAAATCAAAACAACAATGAGACACCATCTTGACCCAACACTAGTAGCAAAGTTCAACAAGACAGAAAATAACAAATGGTGGTGAGGATGCAGAGAGATTGGGACTCTCATATACTACTGGCGGGACTGTAAAATGGTACAATCACTGTGGAAAACAGTATGGTGATTTCTTAAAAAGCTGGAATCAGAAATATCATTTGACCCAGCCATTCCATTCCTAGGTATATATCCTAAAGAAGTGAGAGCCATGATAAGAATAAACATATGCACCCCCGTGTTCAGCGCAGCACTATTTCCAATAGCCAAAAGATTAAAACAACCTATGTGTTCATCAACTGAAGAATGGATAACCAAGCTGTGGTACATACACACAATGGAATACTATGCAATCCTAAAGAATAATGTAGAATCTACAAAACACCGCATAATGTGGATGAACTTTAAGGTCATTATGCTGAGTGAAGTAAGTCAATCACAGAAGGACAAGTATTGTATTAGTCTGCTATTGTAAAAAGTCAAGGAAAGGTTTATATTTGGAAGGAAATTTTCTTTGTTGGTTACCAGGGGTGGGAAGGGAGGTTAGGCAACACTGTTAGATAGGTAAAGATAAGTATTGATTTGGGTGAAGAGAAGGGCAATGTACCAAATGTGAGTAATCAACATGGTGGCATTGAGGAAGAGGAAGACAGAGAGAGGTGCATAGGTGGTACAGACAACAAAGATAAACCCTTTTGCACATAGAGTACTGCATTGTCAGTGAAAGCAAACGTGGCTATACAGGTGGACAAGTTGAACTATTAGGTATGTCTATGCAGGGAGCTCTGGTAGCGTAGTGCCTAAGGCACTTGACTGCTAACCAGAAAGCTGGCGGTTCAAACCCACCAGCCACTCCCCGGAAGGAAGATGGGGCAATCTACTTCCATAGTGATACTGCCTCGGAAACCCAAGGAGGGGTCACTATGAGTCGGGCCCGACTCAACAGCACATAACAACAACAACAACAATGCAGGGGCAGTGTGCCCAAGACCATAGATAGAATTGGCTGACAATGTTTCTACAAGTATATTTGTATGTTCAGTAAGAATTCCCAGGTGTATAGTACAGCTGACAAGGGACAAGGTTGTAGTCACCTCTTGGACACAGCCAGCTATCTAAAGGGACCAAGTATTTGAACCTGTGGGCTCAGGACCCTAGTCGCAGGGGACATCAAGTTCAATTGGCGTAACAGACTCCACAAAACATTGTTCCACCTCCTACTTTGGCAAGTAGCGACTGGATTCTTAAAAGCTTGCAAGCAGCTATCTGGATGCAAAGACAGGTCTCCTTGTTCAGAGCAAAGAAAAATGAAGAAAACCAAAGATTCATGCAAACAATTAGTCCAAGCAACTGGTACACCACGCGATCCGCAGCCTATGCGACTATGAGACCAGACGAACTAGATGGTGGTGCCTGGCTACCACTGTCAACGACTTAGAGGGGGATCTCTATAGGAGATCCTGAACAGAGAGGGAGAACAATGTGGAACAAAACTAAAAATCATTTGGAAAAAAAAAAAAAAAGGACCAGGTTTGCTGGTCTGATAGAGCCTGGTGGAACCCCTAGCTGCCCTATCTGGGAGGACAGAAGGGCTGTGTACACACAGGGACATAGCTCAGAGGGCAGGAGTGCATGGAGGGAAGAACACAGGGAAGAGGTAACTATGGGGAGGAAGTGG
>NW_006924273.1:0-803 GCF_000298275.1 Orycteropus afer afer
CTTTGCCATTTATATTCATATTGGGTGCCTCTGAATAGCATTCTTATTGGCCAAAGAGATGGCAACACTCTTTTGGTAGGATAATATATCTCTTAGTTGGTTTGTCCAGTACCTGAAAGTGGCTTCATGTGAATGTGGCACCAAACACATAATGATTTGTCTGTTTTGGAAATGTGCAGCTAGTATAAAAAAGATAATTCCCAAGAGTATAAATGACTTTCTTGAATCTTTGACCTATGCTACATTAGCACTAACAGGGTTATTATTGACACAATTTGGTTCACTCTGCATAATTTTCAGGGGTAATGTATTCTTGGACCATCAGTACATGATCAGCCTCTCCCTGCAAATCACATAACCAGTGACCATCAATGATGCAATCACTAATAATCTACCATACATTTTGCTATTGGATTTTATCATTTCACTCAGCTATTAGGTAAGAATTCATTAGCAACAACCAACATATATGTATAGCAACTGTGAGAAAAAAAACTCTACAGGACATGCAGGATACAAATGAGTTTAAACAGACAGAATTATATAAATCTAAAGTACGAGGTAGAATATCCCATAAAGAGTATATATTAAGTGTTATGGAAATGATTAAAGATGGGTTAAAAGAAAGACTCAAGTATGATATTCTGCACCTATAAGATATAATGAGATCACAGGTCTTCCCCTAGCCCCCCACATCTGGAGCATATTATTTATTATGTGTTGGTGCTCCAGGAAATAGAATGCTTAGAACAGTTTGACAAGAGGAGTACTCTCTTAAAAATCATAAGATCTAGAGAAACTTA
>NW_006924273.1:1903-2417 GCF_000298275.1 Orycteropus afer afer
AAAAAAAAAAGTATTCCTTAAGCAACAAAGTTTGAAAATTAAGATTTTTCTAAGCCTGTAGTCTATTCATGAGTGCTAATAGCAAAGAGAATCTTTAAGAGGACGAATATCTCTAAACTTCTCTTATAGCTTCCTGTTCTAGTTTATGAAACCCAAGTCCTTCCAGCTTCTTCTTGCCTCTCCTGTCCCTTGCATATTATGGAGTCTTTGCCTTGCACTATTTACATGAATTAAATTTCAATAAAGGATGATTAAAAAAAAAAAACCTAACTGCTGTCGACTTGATTCTGACACATAGCCCCCCCCCCTTTGGGCTTCCGAGGTGGTAGATCTTTATGGAAGTAGATTGTCCAATCTTCCTTCTGCAGTGTGGCTGGTAGGTTTGAACCACCAACCTTCTGCTTAGCAGTCAAGTCCCTTAGGCATTATGCTACCAGAGCTCCTTTAAACAATGAGTAAAGTTGACTAAGCAAATATTATCAACTCAATCACTTTATAGTAAAAGTGAGCTTTT